>NC_133103.1:31001634-31126875 GCF_022965805.1 Primulina eburnea | reverse complement strand
GAAAACTGATCCCCCTTATCTTCAGTTAATTAGTTACACAAGATTAAAAGCTTTAAGCGATAAGTTTTCTTAACGAATGATTACTTTGAGTATTTACCGCTTGATTTAGTTTCAAACCCGATATAATTCATCGGTGTAAATATTCTTTGAACACGAGCTATTGCATCTCATCATGTTTTAGAGGATTTTCCCGATCCAACAAACCTTGATTTAGTGTTTACAAATATATATATAGCACAATAAATACTTGACAACATTTATAAGTTTTGGTATATTATATATTTATAAGATAATAATATATAATATATATAAATATGACTATTTAATATATTGGAATCATTTTATTAAATGGATATATTCGAACTCACCGAATTATACTAATTGTGGACAACTTGCTCTTTGGATGCAACAATCAAAGTCACATCATTATATTATTCCACTATATGTTGTTACGAAGTGTTATAACATTCGAGACAATTACATTTGATACACACTTTTTACCGTTATGATCACAAATACTTTCAGATAGTCTAATACATAATGATGTATTTGAGTTCTGATACAAGTTAAGATTAGGACTTGTAACTCAAACTCAAGTTCTAGTTCTACGTTAAGAATAGGACTTGTAACTCCAACCCAAGTTCTATTCTATATCATGTCAAGTAGAATTGTAATGCATTTCGAATACATTTACAAATAACGTATCATTAATAAATTCACCATATGTACACCTATTCATATATGCATTTTCCCTACATATGTGTCGATGATGTAAAATAAAAACGCATAATAAATAAACTTAACACTAGTATCTTGGGACTATCCAATGGAGGACATTTGGTGTAATGCCCGAGAATTTACCCTGTTAATCCGAGATTATGAATTGATAAATTGATGTGATTATGAAATGACAAATCCGAGAAAGAATTGGGAGAACAAGTGATATTTTACATGTGCGAGGACAGAACACCTCGCGCATATGCGTGAGATAAGGCGCGCATATGCGCCAAAAGCACATGCCGAGACAGTAAGTCTCACGCATATGCGCGAGACAGGGCGTGCATATGCGCGAGCATGTGAAACTTCCAAGTGTCGAGACAGTAGGTCTCGCGCATATGCGCGAGGACAAGGCGTGCATATGCGTGAGCAGAGGAAATGTTATGCGCCGAGACAGTAGGTCTCGTGCATATGCGCCGGTGATGGTCACGCATATGTGTGAGACGTGCAGTATGAAGATTAAGCCACTTGTCCTTGCCATGCATTTAAGTGATAATCTTCCTTCATTTCCTTCAGAATTTTCAAGGCGAGACAAGCTTCAGAAAATCCTCAAAGCTTTTAAAATTTAGAATTGATTTGTGCAAGAACCAACCGTTTGATTTCGATCCGAGTTCAGTACAGTGTTTCTCTTCTCAAAGGCTTCGACAAGATGTAAGTTTTATTACTTTTCAGCATGGTTTGAAAACTTGATATTGAAGGAAATCTTGATATGATTTAGATTTATATGTTCCTGAGATTTTGGTAATCGTATAATCGAAACCAGATCGAAGAACGAATACCGTATCAAATTGTTATCATTTTTCAGATATGGTTGATTGAGAATATACAGATTTGGTATTAGAATTATGTTTATTGATTGATTATGAGTTGTTGAGATTGGCCATCTGTTATTTGTACCGCCGATATTTGGAGATGGCGCTATTATGTCGTCGAAATAGAACTAGATTGAGATTCTGGTATTGAATTGAGTTGTATATTGATTGTTTTACTTCTGGAATGTCATTCCAGATTTGTATTGAAGATTTCAGAGACAGAACAAAGCCGAACCCCGAGAAAAGAAAGATATAAACCAATGTTAGACCGGGAGAGATAACTCGAGTTAGATTCGACTTGAGTTTCCCAAAATCACATACTTATTTGTCATTGCTTAATATCTTTGTATTCTTGAATGTGTATGCTTATTCTATTGATTTATAGAATACAGAGAGTAGAAGATAGATATCGAGAAAGAGTCTTTGGCATAGGTGCCAAGTCATTGGAATTTTGGTTTATATCGATGTGCTTAGAAGTAGATCGACTCCTATTGTAGATATTCAATATAATGTACCAAGTCCAGGAACCGGGATCCCTAGATAAGAGTCGAGTCAGAGATTAAGAGTTAAAGAGTTTGATTTACAGTTTTTTATGGGTACATGTTTTTCAGATTATGATACATGCTATTGATAATTTTCTATGTTTTTTGTATATTCTTTTATATGAAATGCATGTATACATTGTTTATACTGGGAATTATATTCTCACCGGAGTTATCCGGCTATTGTTGTGTTTGTATGTGTGCATGACAACAGGTGGGACATGATCATGGTCGAGAAGAGGATGAGAGATCAAGATTATAGTGGAGATCCGGACTTAGAAGTAGAATTGGCTTTCAACACTTGATGTATAGTTTGTTGAACCGTAGTTTGATATGAATGGATTTTGTACAAGACTTGTATTTTTTATCTTGATGTTTATATAAGATGATGCATAATTTGTTATAGTAATTTGTACACTTGATTATAAGTGTTCAATTCCTTTTAAAAAATAAAATTAGACCCAATACAAATAATTGATCCACTTAATCCCAAAGACGAGTTACGAAGATGAATTACGTTTGGGTCTCCATACCAGGTGGTATCGGAGCAGTAGGTTCCTTAGACTGAGATAGAAGAGAGTGAGCGAGCTGGATTGAGTTTTCTTTCATGCTTTTGCGGTGCTAGCATGGTTACTGCTTTATCAAATACATGTTTATCTAATTATCTGATTTGATGGGAAACGTGTATTATTTGAGAATGAATTATAACCGATTCTTGATCAGAGGAGGATTGAAACAGATTTTTTAGACTTGGTTACTAATCATTTTGATAATCAGATATGCCTCCTCGAAGAGCCCCAGAACAGGGTCGTACTTCCAATAATCCGATGGATGTCACCGCAACGCCTATGGAAACACTGTTGAAAAGATTTCAGTCATTCAAACCGTCAACTTTGAAGGGCACTGAGACGTCTGTTGATTGCGAGAGTTGACTTGATGACATAGAAATGTTGTTTGATTCATTAGACTATACAGATGACCGAATAGTCAAACTGATTGGGCACCAGTTGCATGATATTGCAAAGAAGTGGCGGCTTACGACTAAGAGGGCTTTGGAGCATCGAGGTACGGTTATTACTTGGAAGATTTTTAAGACTGAATTCTATCAACGATTCTTCCCAGTATCGTACAGAAAAGACTAGGGTGCAGAGTTTGCCAACCTGAAACAGTTGAATATTGAAGAATACGTGGCTAAATTATCTACCTTGTTATGTTTTGCTCCACATTTTGCTGAGAATGATGAAGCAGTGGCTGATCAGTTCATTACTTGGCTGAATCTGCATATTTTTACACTGGTAATACGGGAAGACCGAATAATTTTGATGATGCTTTGAATAGAGCGAAATGAGCTGAAGCAGGCCTAATTAGGCATAAAGGAGCTTCGTATGTTGCACCAGCACTGAAACAACAACAACCCTCAACTCAGTTTCACCAACCCCCTCCCAAATTTGAGAGTGGTAGTAATAGCAGTGGAAAGAAAGATAATTTGAAAGCAAGAGGGAAACTGTTGAAGAAGTCTGGTAGTAGTTCGTCTTACTTCAATGATTCGCAACAGAGCCAGAGTTATACAGGAATTTATTGCAGAACTTGTGGAGGAAGACATCTCACGGAGCAATGCAAAGGAGTTTTTGGTAGTTGCAACATCAGTAGACAGCAGGGTCATTTTGCCAGAGTTTGTCCACAACGAGGTTCTCAAAGATCCGAGGGAGCAGAATCATCTGGATCAGTGGCTCAGCCTGATAGACGATCATCTGCTGTTCATTCTTTCCAACCAGCACCTGCCCAGTCACAACTTAGGCCAGGAGGAAGCTAGACTGTTAGCCAGCCTCCGAGACAGCAGGCCAGTGTATTTGCACTGACTGAAGAACAGGCCCAAGAAGCACCTGATGATGTTGTTGCAGGTAACTATTCTCTTTGTGGTTATCCTGATTATGTATTGATTGATACGGGTGCATCCTATACTTTTATCTCCGAGCGATTTGCATTGATACATGCTTTGCCTGTTGAGTCCTTATCTGCTGTAGTATCTGTCTCTTCACCTTTGGGGAGAGGTCTTATATCAGTGAATTCTGTTAGACATTATATACTGCAGTATGATGACAATGAAATAGAGATAGATTGTACTGTACTTGGGTTGTCTTATTTTGATTGCATTATTGGTATTGATATGCTGACCAAGTACAGAGCTACCGTAGATTGTTTCCAGAAAATTGTAAGATTCATACCTGAAATGGCTGATGAATGGAAATTTTACGGTAAAGGTTCCAGATCGCGAATTCCTTTGACATCTGCGTTATCTATGACTCGATTATTACAGAAAGGAGCAGAGGGATTTCTTGTGTATTCAGTAGATGTATTGAAATCGAGTCCTTCATTGGCAGATTTTCCAGTGGTATGTGAGTTTGCTGACATCTTTCCAGATGAGATTCTGGTTTTACCTCCAGTCAGATAAATAGATTTCAGCATTGAATTGATACCAGGTATTGTTCATATTTCTAAAACTCCATACCGAATGACACCGATTGAATTGAAAGAGTTGAAAGATCAGTTAGAAGATTTACTGGCCAAGGGTTACATCAGACCGAGTATTTCTCCTTGGGGTGCTCAAGTACTGTTTGTTAGAAAGAAATACGGTCCGATGAGACTCTGCATCGACTATCGGCAGTTGAACAAGGCTACGGTAAATAATAAATACCCTTTGCCTCGTATCGATGATTTATTTGATCAGTTGTAGGGTTCTTATGTTTATTCCAAGATCGATTTGAGATTTGGATATCATCAGCTGAGAGTAAGAGATTCTGATATATCGAAGACAGCTTTCAGAACCAGGTATGGCCACTATGAGTTTATAGTCATGCCGTTTGGTTTAACGAACGCTCCAGCTGTATTTATGGGTTTGATGAACCGTATATTTCAGAAATATCTTGATGACTTTGTGATTATCTTTATTGATTATATTCTGATATATTCAAAGAGTTTGAATGATCATGCTGAACATTTGAGAATTGTATTGAATATTCTGAGGGCTGAGAAACTGTGTGCAAAGCTGTCGAAATGTGAATTTTGGCTGAGACAGGTTGTATTTTCGGGACACATTATATCTGGAGATGGTATTTCTGTTGATCCTAGCAAAGTTGAGGTTGTGATCAATTGGCCTAGACCGACATCAGTGCTAGAGCTACACAGTTTTATGGGTTTAGTAGGCTATTATCGACGATTTATTAAAGATTTTTCCAGTATTGCTAAGCCGATTACTCAGTTGACTCAGAAGAATACTCATTTTTTTTGGTCAGAGGCATGTGAAGTCAGTTTTTTGAGTTGAAGAAGAGGTTAACTAGTGCTCCAGAGTTAACTATCCCGTCAAGTACTGGTGATTTTGTTGTTTATTGTGATGCTTCTCACAGAGGATTAGGTTGTGTTTTGATGCAGCGAGGACATGTTATTGCTTATGCCTCAAGACAATTGAAACCGCACAAGACTCGCTACCCGATTCATGATCTTGAATTGGCTGCCATCGTATTTGCTTTAAAGATTTGGCGACACTACCTATATGGTGAGAAATTTGAGATTTATTCTGATCACAAAATCTTGAAATATCTATTTTCACAGTCAGAACTAAATATGAGGCAACGAAGATGGCTTGATTTGTTGAAAGATTTTGATTGTGAAATCAAATACTACCCGGGGAAATCAAATGCAGCAGCTGATGCACTGAGTCGAAAGGTATGTTCTTTATCCTTATCGACGATTGATATTTCAAATTTGATTGAAGATTGCTGTCTTTCTGGATTAGTATTTGAGACAGATTGTAAACCTTTGAGACTGTATACCGTTCAAGTTGAACCAGAACTGATTTTGAGAATTAAAGAAGCACAGAGAGTTGATCAGAATATTCAGAATTCGATTTCGATGGTCATATCAGGGCATCGATCAGAGTATCAGGTTCGTAATGATTTCTTATATGTGAATAATCGGCTTGTTGTGCCAGATGTTTCAGACTTGAAACAACAATTTTTTTCAGAAGCGAACAGTAGTCGATTCAGTATTCATCCTGGTGGCAGAAAGATGTATAACGATATGAAGAAATACTTTTGGTGGAAACAGATGAAATCAGAGATTGCAGAGTTTGTATCTAAATGTCTGAATTGCCAACAGGTGAAAGCAGAAAGAAAGAAACCAGGAGGTCTATTGCATAGCTTATCTATTCCAGAATGGAAATGAGATCACATTTCCATGGATTTTGTTACGAAGCTACCACATTCCTCCCGAGGTTGCGATGCAATTTGGGTCGTTATTGACAGATTAACCAAATTAGCATGTTTTATTCCTTACAGAATGATATATAGACACAACCAGATGGCAGAGATTTATGTCAGAGAAGTGGTCAGATTTCATGGAGTGCCAAAGTCTATTGTATCAGATCGTGATCCTCGATTTACTTCACACTTTTGGCACAGTTTGCAGCAAGCTCTAGGTACGAAATTACATTTGAGTGCTGCATATCATCCTCAGACTGACGGACAGTCAGAACGGACTATCCAGACATTAGAGGATATGCTAGAGCTGTAGTGCTAGATTTTGGAACTAGTTGGCAAGATTCCTTACCACTCTTTGAATTCTCTTATAACAACAGCAATCAGACGAGTATAGAGATGGCTCCGTTTGAATCGTTGTATGGAAAGAAATACAAATCCCCTCTTTATTGGGATAATATCTCTGAGGTACCTGAGATTGGACCTAATATGATTTGAGATATGACTGAAAAAGTGAAATTGATTCGCCAAAGAATAAAGACAGCTCAGTATAGACAGGCCAAATATGCCAATATTCGACGACGGCCATTGGTATTCGAGGCAGGAGATATTGTATTTCTGAAGATTTCTCCTTTCAGAGGCGTTGTCAGATTTGACAAGAAAGGAAAGTTGTCCCCAGATTACATTGGGCCGTACGAGATTCTGGAGAAGATAGGTGATCTTGCCTATCGACATGCCCTACCTCCGTCTCTATCTGGAATACATGATGTCTTTCATGTATCTTTATTGCGGAAATATCTTCCTGATGCATCTCATATTCTTCAGACAGACGAGGCCGAACTTGATAAGACTCTGAGTTATTTTGAGTATCCGATTCAGATTCTAGATCGTAAAGAAAAACAGCTCAGAACGAAGACTATTCCGCTTGTGAAAGTTCAGTGAAGTTGTAATAGCATTGAAGAAGTTACTTGGGAAACTGAATCAAACATGAGACAGAAATTCCCAAAGTTATTTCACTGATGTGAGTTTCTTATTTATTTGTGTTATAATTCTTATCTTATGTGATTTGATTGCCTGCGATTTCGAGGACGAAATCAAATCTTAGAGTGGGGGAATTGTAATGCCCGAGATTTTACTCTGTTAATCCGAGATTATTAATTGATAAAGTGATGTGATTATGAAAGGACAACTCCGAGAAAGAATTGGGAGAACAAGTGATATTTTACATGTGCGAGGACAGAACACCTCGCGCATATGGGCGAGAAACATATGCCGAGACAGTAAGTCTCGCGTATATGCACGAGCCAAGGTGCGCATATGCACGAGCATGTGAAACTTCCAAGCGCCGAGACAATAGGACTCGCGCATATGCGCGAGGATAGGGATCGCATATGCACGAGCAGAGGAAATGTTATGCGCCGAGACAGTAGGTCTCGCGCATATGCATCGGTGATGGTCGCGCATATGCGCAAGACGTGCAGTATGAAGTTTAAGCTACTTGGCCTTGCCATGCATTTAAGCGATAATCTTCCTTCATTTCCTTCAGAATTTTCAAGGAAGAACCGAGACGAGCTTCAGAAAATCCTCAAAGCTTTTAAAATTTAGAGTTTGATTTGTGCAAGATCCGACCGTTTGATTTTCGATCCGAGTTCAGTACCGTTTCTCTCGTCAAAGGCTTTGACAAGATGTAAGTTTTACTACTTTTCAGCATGGTTTGAAAACTTGATATTGAAGGAATCCTGACATGATTTAGATTATATGTTCCTGGAATTGTGGTAATCGTATAATTGAAACCGGATCGAAGAACGGATAACGTATGAAATTGTTATGATTTTTTAGATATGGTTGATTGAGAATATACAGATTTGGTATTAGAATTGTGTTTATTGATTGATTATGAGTTGTTGAGATTGACCATATGTTATTTGTATTGCCGGTATTTCGAGATGGCACTGTTATGCCGTCGAAATAGAACTAGATTGAGATTCTGGTATTGAATTGAGTGGTATATTGATGTTGTACTTCTCGAATGTCATTCCAGATTGGTATTGAAGATTTCAGAGACAGAAAAAAGCCGAACCACGAGAAAAGAAAGGTATAAACCAATGTTAGACCGGGAGAGATAACTCGAGTTAGATTCGACTTGAATTTCCCAAAACCACATATTTATTTGTCATTGCTTTAATATCTTTGTATTCTTTGAATGTGTATGCTTATTCTATTGATTTATAGAAAAACAGAGAGTAGAAGATAGATATCGAGAAAGAGTCATTGGCAGAGGTGCCAAGTCATTGGAATTTTGGTTTATATCGATGTGCTTAGGAGTAGATCGACTCCTATTGTAGAGATTCGATATAATGTACCAAGTCCGGGAACCGGGATCCCTAGATAAGAGTCGAGTCAGAGATTAAGAGTCAAAGAGTTTGATTTACAGTTTTATATCGATACATGTTATTCAAACTATGATACATGCTACTGATAACTGTTCTATGCTTTTGTATATGCTTTTATATGAAATGCATGTATACATTGTTTATACTGGGAATTATATTCTCACTGGAATTATCCGGCTGTTGTTGTGTTTGTATATGTGCATGACAACAGATGGAACAGGATCAGGGTCGAGAAGAGGATGAGAGATCAAGATTAGAGTGGAGATCCGGACTTAGAAGTAGAATTGGCTTTCAACACTTGATGTATAGTTGTTGAACCCTAGTTTGATATGAATGGATTTTGTACAAGATTTGTACTTTTGATCTTGATGTTTATATAAGATGATGCATAATATGTTATAGTAATTTGTACACTTGATTATAAGTGTTCAATTATTTAAAAAAAAAAATTTAGACTCAATACAATTAATTGATCCACTTAATCCCAAAGACGAGTTAAAAAGATAAATTAAGTTCGGGTCCTAAATTTGGACCTAGAGAACATTTCTCTTACATGATAAATGTCTATTGTCCGAGCATTCCATATTTTTTTATATAAAAAAATTGGTTTCCAAGTCCAACGGCAGCCCACCACGTTGCATGCTGTTTTTTTTAATTATTTAATTAAATTTAGGTGACCAATTTGGAAGACCGTTGTGAATTAATTTCTTTCTCGTTAAATGTAATGACTAATTTAGCCGTTGCACAATTTATAAAAAAAATTCCTATTAATACATCATTTTCTACAACCTCGAAAACATTTGTATGCATGAATGTTTGAGTAATTTATAAATTATACCATTTCGTAATTTTTCAAACTTTCTTACTGATATTTTGTACCCCTAAGACGGCACCTTATATCTCTGCAAAGCGTAAATGTATTCATATTACAAATCTTATTAGAATTGCGCATTTTTTATCTGAATTCTGCGATTTTTCATTTCGCGTTTATTGTTTGTTTAATTTGTAACCATGTTTTAATCAAAATAAAAAAGGCAATATAATAATCCTTCATCACGAGATTATCCAAGCAAGATACATGATAAGTTACAGAAAAAAAAAACAAGGGAACATATAATAAATACAAGAAATTTTGGATTAATTGATTTGGAAAGCGAAATTAATATTTGGTAGGGATAAAAGAACTTTCTATGATTTCTTTTTAAATAAAATTTTAATAGTAATGTTTTAAAAAAACATAAATTTAATATTAATTTAAAAAATATTAATGAAAAAATTATAAATTCAATTAATAAAATTAACGATAAAAATAAAATATACATCAATTATTTAAATGAAATGTAATGAATATTAATAAAGTGATAATTGGGCTTATAAATGTTTGATTTTTTTGAAAAACAATATTTAAAATGTGTGTATTGAATAATTGAATGTTGAATATTTGAATGTTGAAAATAAGAGTTGTAAATATTGAAAATTAGTGTGTGATGATATAGGTAATGATGAATTTATTTTTGGATTATTTGTAAAGAAATTCTATAAATAGCCTCACCATTTGTGAAAAAATTCACAATTGAGTAGAGAGAAAAATATTATAAAGTGTGTAGTTTGTTAATTTTTGAGAGTTTGAGATTTTTACTTTTTAACATAAATTTTAACTTTTTCATAATATGTTATCAGCACGAAGCTCTAAAAGTACTTCATATTTTTCCAAGCTTCCAAACAGAAAAAAAAGATAACAAAATTAATAATATTTATTTTATTGTTATTTATTTATTGTGTATATATTTAATATATAATATAATATTATTATATAATAAGATTAGAAATAATAAAAATAAATTTTTGAAAAACTTGTTATAATTCATGAGAGGATGTTAAGACGACATCCCACACTCCCGGTTAGGGATACGACAAAATATAAAAGCTTATAAGATTTTTAAACAAAATAATTTATGACACCTCATTATAATAATATGATATGATATACATAATTATTTAAACATGACTAATATTATATACACCATATTGTAACCATAAAATTATACAAATACATACATTTATTTTTTTGTACACCAACTCATAAAAGTTAACAAAACTGATAGTTTTTCCCTATAAATATGATCTCACAAACACATTCAATCACTCCAACTTTCTCTTCTTCTCTAAAAATTATTCTTCTTCAAATTTTTCGAAGAAATACTCACGAGTCTTGTATTAATTGGAGAATATCCTCCTCGTGGGTTTTCTTTATTTTTATGAATGCTTGTACTTGTTGTTCATCAATTACTTTGTATTGCAATATTCATTAACTAATAAAATGCATCGTAATTTTTTTAGTACCACCATGACAAACTTGACAAAGCTCGAATTCATTGCTCTTGATATTACGGGGAAAAATTATGTGTCATGGACCCTTGATGTAGAAATGCATCTTGAGTTATTGGAACTAAGCGAGACCATTAAAGAAAATGTTGTATCTTTATCACAAGAAAATGCAAAAGCTATAATATTTTTGCGTCGACGTCTTGATGAAGGTTTAAAATGTGAATATCTCATCGAAAAAGATCTCATGGTTCTGTAGAAAGGATTAAAAGAAAGATTTGAACATATAAGGGAAGTTATACTTCAGACCGCCCGTGATGAATGAAATATGTTAGGATTCCAAGATTTTTAAAAAGTCGGAGATTATAATTCAGCGATGTATCGAATAATCTCCCAGCTAAAATTTTGTGGACATGGGGTTACAGAATCGGAAATACTTGAAAAAAAAATTTTTACATTTCACGCATCAAATATAACTCAACAACAACAATATAAAGTGTGTGGATTTGCGAGATATTCTGAACTCATCGCCAGTCTTCTTGTGATGGAAAAGAACAACGAGCTGCTAATGAGAAATCATCAGTCCCGACCCATTGGATCATCAGCATTTCCAGAAGTAAATGTTGTAAGTAAAAATGAATTTAAACCTTGAAACCAAAATAAAATTCAAAGACAAGGTTTTGGTCGAGGTCGTGGATATGGACATGGAATTGGTCGTGGTCGTGGTTTTGAAAACAATAGAGATAGTTATTTTTATAACTCATCTCAAAAGGGCGTCACGAACCACCCACAGAAAAGGCATCATGAGAACATAAGTGTTAATAAAAATCACTCGAAAAGATTTAAAAGTTCTTGTTTCAGATGCGGAACTCCAAGACATTGGTCTCGTATTTGTTGAACCTCCGAGCACCTTTTCAAGCTCTATAAAGAATCGATAAAGGGGAAAGAAATAGAGACCAACTTCACTGAACGCAGTGACCGTTTGAGTGATTCAACTTATTTTGATGCTGCTGATTTTCTGAATGATTTATCTGGAAATGATCAATATGTTGGTGGGATATAAATGAAAAATATTGATGCTGCAGATTTTCTCAATGATTTCTCTGAAAATGAACAATATAGTGGTAGAATATAAATGTACAATAATTTATTTTTCATGTATTCATATAATAATGTTTTATTGTATAATTATGATATGTGTTATATTTACATATGTATTGTCAGTAATTTTTTTTCATTGCATATTTTTGAAGTTCAAATATGGAAAATTCCATGAACAAAGCTAAACAAGGAACTAATCCCATGGAATTTTGCATACCTGATAGTGGGTACAACGCACACTATTCTTTGAGATAAAAGATATTTCTTGTAACTAAAACCAAAAAAACCAATGGTGAATACAATATCAGATTCTGTAGAATTGATTAAAGGTTGTGGTAAAGCACAATTTTTGTAACCTAATGGTACAATTTTTTTTATCAATGATGCTTTGTATTCACCACAATCGAAAAGAAATTTGTTGAGTTTCAATGATATATACTCCCATGGGTATGATAATCAAACAATGAATGAAGGGAATGAGAAATATATGTGTCTGACCACATATAAATCAAGAAAGAAATATGTGATTGAAAAACTATCAATACTCCCTACTAGATTGCATTACACATATAAGTCTCATTGAATCAAACATGGTAGTTGATAATTGTTAATATTAACCAATTGACATGATCGATTATGACATCCTGGTTCAACAATGATGCGAAGAATCATAGAAAATACACATGGTCATCCGTTGAAAGACCAGAAGATCTTTCAGAATAATAAGTTTCAATGTAAACCATGTTCTCTTGTAAAACTTATTATAAGACCATCACCAGCTAAAATCCAAATTGAATCACCAATGTTTCTTGAATGTATTCAAGGTGATATTTGTGGACCAATCCATCCACCATGTGGATCATTCAGATATTTTATGGTATTGATAGATGCTTCCAGCAGATGGTCACATGTGTGTTTATTGTCAACTCTAAATGTTGCATTTGCAAGATTACTTGCTCAAATAATAAAATTGAGGAATCAATTTCCCGATTATACAATCAAGAAAATTATATTTGATAATGCTGGTGAATTTACTTCCCAGACTTTCGATGATTATTGTATGTCTATGGGAATCATTGTTGAGCATCATGTTGCTCATGTACATACACAGAATGGATTGGCTGAATCATTCATTAAACAAATGCAAATGATTGCTAGACCAATGATTATGAAAACAAAGCTCCTTATTTCTATATGGGGACATGTAATTTTTCATGTTGCTACATTAATTCGCATCTGACCAATTGCATATCATAAATACTCCTCATTGCAGCTTGCATTTGGTAAAGAACCAGACATTTCTCATCTGAGAATTTTTGGATGTATGGTGTATGTGCCTATTGCACCACCGCAACGAAAGAAAATGGGACCTCAAAGAAAGATAGGAATTTATATTGGTTATGATAGTCCATCAATCATTCGATATTTTTGTTGAGGATCGAAGTTGAGTTTAGAGGGGGGGTGAATAAACTCTACTCGTTTTTCGTTCTGATGAGGTACTAAAATCCTGTTAAGGATAATAGTTGATCTTGTGCGAATACTTTCACCTGATTACAATAAAACGTGCGGAAACAATCTGATGAAGTAGTTGAAAAACAATAAAACAGTAGGCAGCAGTTGTTTATGGAAGTTCGAAGATAAACTCTTCTACGTCTCCCCTTCTTCTGTTTCCAGAAGGTATAACTAAAAGACTTTGGATATTACAGTACAACACTTGTACACACCCACTTCAGAAGGACTTACACCTCATCCTACTGAAACTCTTAGTTTCTCAACTCACAAAAATGTGAAACACAAAGTTCTGAAAAGACTCTTTTCAGATTACAGACTCTTCTGATAAAGTATAAGTGCAGTAAAGATCGTGAAGAGTGTAAGAATTAGTAGCACAAGATGATCTACAAAAGATCAGATATAAGCTATGAAGCGTGTGCTACTTTTCTTTGTGTTGAACTTTTAAAATGCTCAAGGAATTCTGATATTCGTCTGATAAGAGAGTAGCTTTGTTCCTTGGAAATGATATTATGCGAAGTGTCGTGTCGGACAAGGATTTTGTCCAAGTATATATAATCGACTGAGTTCAACGTTCACAATCAGAGAAGTCTTCAGATAACTGATACAAGCAGCTTTATTACCGAAACAAGTTCCTGCAGAAAAGCTATAAAACAATCAGTCTTGTTTTATACTCAATTGGGTAATATGCATTAAATGACTCCGTATAGTATTTAATGCTGCAATTAATACTAGTACTAGGAACTCTTTAACGGTAACAATTAAGATAGCAACGTTAGAAAACGTTCTCTACTGGTTTTGTATTGTTATCCCTTTTCTACTGGTTTAGTTTTACTAGAACAGCAGCTACTGATAAGTTTGTTCTGGTCTGCTGGTCTACTGGTTTTAGTTATCATCGCCACAATAAATTTCATGTCTAACAATTTCCCCCTTTGTGGTGATTCCAAAACCTAAACAGTAGAAAGTCGTTAAGTAAAACAGATAATCATTTAAACAAACGGATAATGTTAATAACGCATTAAAGTAAACAAATCAATCGGTTTCAATGTCCCTGTAAATGATTTCTTCATTTTGAGTTTCTTGATCTCTTCTGTTAGAAGGTTCAGCCTCATCTTCTGTTTGCCTAAATCCTGCTTGATCTCCTCTATCTCCTCTATCTTCCCCCTTTTTGGCATCAGCGGCCACCACATTGGTAAAGAGATCATTCAGTCTGCCGGAAATATTTTGAATGCCATCGGTTAGCATCTCCAGATACGTGGTCTGAGAAGAGATGCGATTATCTAAGGCAGTGATAGATTGATTTTGAGAGTCAATCTTGGCATCCAAAAGTTCCACAGAAGTAGACAGTGATCGAAAGATATCATCATGCTCAGTGATTCGAGTGAGTATATCATTTTGAGCAAGCATGATGGCGTTGTGAGTTCTTGATATAGCTGATCTGAAAACGGAGGCTTCAGCATACATCTTGTCCGAGGTCTCCTTAGTGAGATAGATGTATTTCCCCATTCGCTCTCGGAAAGATTTAGCACCACTGAATTCCGCAAGGTTTTCACAAGACATACGTTTCACTAACTCAGAGATGTTGTTGAGGTCGGTTTGTAGATACTGAATCTGATGTTCGAGGTTGAATGCATCTGATTCCGGGGAAGGGGTTCGTTCAAGAATGCGTTGTTTGATCTCTTCGTTGCAGTCAAAACAGGGAGGGAGACAGTCAACGCAGTAGAGACAGGAGGAGCATCCATCAATGCAGTAGAAGGAGCAGGGTCTGCTGTGCTTTCTGCTGGAATTGCAGAAACAGTAGGCTCAATAGCAACCAGAGGAAGAGTAATGTCTTCAGTAGGAATGGCCAAGTCAGAGGCCAAAGCTTCTTCCATTGGTACAGTAACAGCCTGTGAAACTGAAGATGCTTCAATAGAAGGTGCAGAAGGCTGTTCCAGAAGAATGTTCATTTCTGCTTGATGTGCAGCAGAAAACAACTCTAAATTTGGCAGTAAAGAAGTAGCATCTGGTTCTGCTAATTGTTGCCTGGGGTAGGAGAACCAGAAGGGGGCAAGGAAATAGCCGGTGCTGCTTCCAAAGCGGTAGAGACAGTAGGGACAATCGATTCAATGACTTCCTCAACTAAAGCCAGTTCATGCACGGACAATAGTGATGAGGACTGAATGGGCCTAGTCGGAGATGCAGGAGTACTAAGAACAGCAGCCTTTGGGGAGGCTGTAGTACTTTCCTCAACTGTTTGATTCTGTTGAAAGATCGGGACAAGGCCAACATGATAAACAGTAGGCTCTCCAAAGCCTTGTTCTTGAGCAAGAAGTTGCTCACTCATCTGCTTTAATCTGTCAGATAGAATCAAAATAACATTTTGATCCTGAACAGCAGTAGGAACGGCAGGATCAAAATTCGATTGAAGAACTTTCAGAACTGATTCTAATTTCTGACATTTCAGCTGATCGAGGATGAAGTTCCTTCTGCGCAAGGCCTCGATGACATTTTTTGTTTTTGCCAACTGAAAAATTCTCTTTTCCGCATTCATCATTTTGCCATAAGCCCCTTTTGTTTTGAAATAAGCAAAGGAATGAAACAAACGGACAGTATGCCATTAATCAAAGAAATTCATGTCATCGTTTGCAGAGGTCTCAATCTCTGCTAGATGAAGATCAACTCCGGTGGTGACAGTGGTTTTGTGACTAAAAACAGGTGGTTCTTCCACCATTTTCCCTTTGCCTTGGTCAGAAGATAAAATAGGCGCAACAGGTCGGAAAGCAGAAGACCCGCTTGCTGGTTCCCGAATAACGATTCAAGATGTTGGCTTAAAAGCAGTAGCAGTAGAGGGTGCTGAAACAGACGCAGTAGCGTGTGCAGTCAAAGAAGCAGTTGATCGAGCAGAAGGAACCGCATCTGGAAAGACCTGACGAATAGGTACTTTCTAAATTTCAGACAGTGTTGCTGTCTTTTTAATTTTAAGAATGGTGCGCGGTTTCTTCTTGGCTGGGGTTGGCACTGCTGGTCGAACAGCAGCAGCAGACTCTTCTGATGCTGTTTTATCGGAATCCGTCGAAATAATCAATCGTTTCTTTGAAATTTTCTTTTGAGGTTTCGGAGCCTCAGAAGCAGTTTCCCCAATTTCTTTCTTCATCACAACAAACTCCGCCACTGTTGGCTTAGGCCTTAGAGCCAATACATTTGCTGCATCAATCATGGTAACGGAAGTAGCATCGAGATCACTTGTAGATGCGAAACCAGCATCCTTGAGCAAAACACTGATCTGAACCGCGAAACCAGAACTTTTCCGAATAACCATATCCTTCATAATTCTGAAAATAAAATGACTCCAGTCCACCTTAATCCCCTTAGAAATGACAGACATTACTTGAACTTTCTCCTTTGTCAATTTGTCGAAGGTGCCAGCCTTGATCAAAATAGCTTTAGCCACAATATCGGCCAGAATCTGATACTCTATTTTGAGCAGTTTCTTGTGACAGAAAGGTGACACTTCTTCTCCAGATACTGAGAAAGAGCTGAGAGCAACATACATATCTGTCTTGGAAATATCAGAGAGTTCAGACATACCCGAAAGTGGAAGGAGGAAGGTTGCTCCTAGGTGTGCGGCATCAATGGAGATAGAAGAATCTCCTTGGGTATGAACAATCCTTCCTTCATGCACTGTTGCTTTGGCGTAAAATTCCAGGAGAGCATTTTTGTAGATAACTGCTGGTGCTTCCAGGAATTTCCGGAGTCCTGATTTCTCAATATCCTGAAACATTTTCAAGAGATTCTCATCCTTGATGGTGAGAACGGAAGCAAAGTTAACTTGATAAGCGTTAAGAGTGTATGCTCCAGCCATTTCTGTATGCAGATGAGATCAGAAAAATTTTGCAGTAGTTAGTTGATGATATAGAGAAAGCAGTAGCTGAATAGCGATTGTTATGAAACAGTAAAGGTGAAAATGTGAAATATGAAATAGATATACAGCCGTCAAATAAACATAAAGACACGTGTCAGTATGTTCTTGGTTGAGTGTTTGAAAAGTTTTGCAGAAACTGTCAGAGAGACGAATGATTTTGAAAATTTTGAAAAAGAGCGAGCTGTCCAGACTGTTACTAAAAGAATTCAGAAAAGGATTTGTCATTTTATGATAACGTCTGCTGGAAGTTTCAAGGTGCTGAAATATGCGAGCACTTTGTCTAAACCAGCAGACTTGTAGTTTTATCGAAAAGACAAACATCCTATCTGTTTTCTGAAAAGGTGTCAAACTCTTAGTCTGACTAAGATACTGTTCCCCCTCGGTAAATGCAATTAATAAGTAGTCATAATTGCGACAAGTGACTTTTGTCCATCTCTCAATCTGAGCCGTTGAAAATGAACAGTCGCAATCTTGCGATTCACAAGAGTCTTTGTTCCCTCTATAAATACCTGCAAGGCTTGAACGAAGTTAAACAACAACAATGAAAACTCAAGTAAAAAGAGAGTTATAGTTAGATTCAGGAGATGAAGCAAAATTGTCCAGAGAGAAGTTTGAGGGTATCATAAATTTCGTAATGATCCTTGAAATACACTCCTTGAGTTGTAGTTTCCACAGTTATGCAGATCTTTTGCTTCGATTGAGTTTGAAATGTAGCATCGATTTCTTCCAGAAGCATGCTAATGCAATAAGAGAGTGATGGTGGATTGATGATGCTGAAATCCTCTCTGATGTCCTGTAAGGCATCTAAAAATTACATTAGTGCTGGCAAGACCTAAGCTTGCTAGATTCTTTCTAGGCCTTTCTCTTCGAAGAAGACCATCTTTTTCCTGTTGAAGTACTTTGCAAGCAAATATCAGAGAGCTCCTAGAAGACAAACGCTACATGTAACGCTACTGGTTAAAAAGCAAAGAAGATCTACTGTTTTTACTTTTGCATCGTGTAATGTGCTGAAATGGTTTCTAATAAAATTCCAGTTTTGCTTATCTGACTTTTCTCTTCTGCTTTTCTGCAATTATCTTACTGTTAGTTCAATACGATAAGTAAGCGAGTAAGAATAAAAGTTAACTAATTTAACAGAAAATAATCAAGTTAAATCTATCAAACCAAGAGAATTACGAAAGTAAGAAAACTTATTTTCTGGTAAGGGTTTCGTGAAGATATCTGCTGTTTGTTGATCAGTAGAAACATATTCCAGACGAATGTTCTTCTTCTGCACATGATCTCTAATAAAGTGATGTCTGATGTCTATGTGCTTCGTTCTGGAATGAAGTACTGGATTTTGTGTGATTGCAATTGCACTGGTATTGTCACAGAATATAGGTGATTCGGAGGCTTGAATCCCATAGTCTCCTAACTGTTGTTGAATCCACAGTATCTGAGAGCAGCAGCTTTCAGCAGCCAGATATTCTGCTTCCGCAGTAGATGTGGCTATGGAAGTCTGTTTCTTGCTAAACCAGGATATCAACCTATCACCAAGAAATTGACAAAAACCACTTGTGCTTTTACGGTCTAGTTTGCAACCTGCATAATCAGCATCTGAATATCCAATAAGACTTAACGATGAATCATTGGGATACCATAAGCCGACGTTTTGAGTTGCTTTCAAGTACTTCAAAATACGTTTAGCAGCAATATAATGAGATTGTTTGGGGTTAGATTGAAATCTAGCACAAATGCAAACAGCAAACATAATATCTGGTCTACTGGCAGTTAAATATAATAAAGAACCAATAAGACCTCGATACTGAGTTACCTCTACTGGAATACCACTTTCATCTTTATCAAGCTTAATAGATGAGCTCATTGGAGTAGAAGCAGCAGAGCATGCTTCCATTCCGAACTTTTTCAGAAGCTCCTTGGTGTACTTGGCTTGATTACAAAGATTCCAGTCTCTGATTGCTTAATCTGTAATCCTAGGAAGAATGTTAATTCTCCCATCATACTCATTTCAAATTTATCCTGCATCAATTTTCCAAACTTTGCACATAATTTGGGGTTAGTTGACCCAAAAATAATATCATCAACATAGATCTGTACTAAAAGAATGTGCTTATCTTTGACTAAAGTAAATAAAGTTTTATCTACTGCTCCGATGGTAAAATCATGATCAATGAGAAATTTTGAAAGAGTGTCATACCAAGTTCTAGGTACCTGTTTTAGACCATATAATGCTTTGTGTAATTTAAATACATGATGCGGAGAGAAATGATCGATAAAACCTGGAGGTTGTTCGACGTATACTTCTTCTTGTAAAAGACCATTTAGAAAAGCACTTTTCACATCCATTTGATATACTTTGAAATTCATGAAAGCAGCAAAGGCTAAGAATATTCTGATTGCTTCGAGCCTTGCTACTGGTGCATAAGTCTCATCAAAGTCTATGCCTTCTTCTTGTCTGAAGCCTTGAGCTACCAATCTAGCTTTATTTCTCACCACTGTGCCTTCTTCATTGAGTTTGTTTCTAAATACCCACCGAGTTCCAATGACAGCTTGATGAGATGGTCTAGGTACTAGAAACCAAACTTCATTACGTTTGAATTGATTCAGTTCTTCTTGCATGGCTTCAATCCAACTAGGATCCAGAAGAGCTTCTTCAATCTTCTTTGGTTCATCCTGAGATATAAAAGTAGCATGCATGTATTCATTAAGCATTTGCCTTCTGGTTCTCAACGGCACTGCTGGATTACCAATAACCAATGATGGAGGATGAGATTTTCTCCAGATAAACGGATTTGAATGGGCATCTTCCTGATTTGTTATGTTAAGATTGTCTTCTACAGAACCAGTAGTAGGTTCTTGAACATCTTCTGCTGGTATTGGTAGATCCAAGTTCTGTACTTCTGGTTCCACTATTGGTGTGTCTGGTTCTGGATTTTGAAGATCCTTGGTATTTGCTTCCACATCATCTTCACTGTCGATTTCCAAGTGAATCCTGTCTAACCTGTTATTTAAATCAGATATGTTAGAAATTTCAGCACTGCTGTCTTCATCGAAGACAACATGAATCGATTCTTCAACATTAAGAGTTCTATTGTTGAAGATTCTAAAAGCTCTGCTTACAGCAGAGTAACCAAGAAATATTCCAGCATCTAATTTTGAGTCAAATGCCGTCAAATGATTTTTGCCATTATTTAGTACAAAACATTTGCAACCAAACACATGAAAATAAGATACATTGGGCTTCTTCCCTTTCCATATTTCATACGGAGTCTGGTTGTGTCTCTTGTTGACCATAGATCTGTTTTGCGTGTAACAAGCAGTATTGATAGCTTCAGCCCAGAAGCCCTGAGAAATGTCTGCATCTGCTAGCATTGTTCTAGCTGCTTCTTTTAGAGTTCTATTTCTCCTCTCAGCTACTCCGTTTTGTTGAGGAGTTCTGGCAGCTGAATATTCATGATGAATCCCCTGCTCATTCAAATATAACTCAAGATACTTGTTAGTGAATTCAGTGCCCCGATCACTTCAACTTTTAATGATGGTAGTAGATTTTTCATTTTGAATTCTTTTCAGAAGCTTGATCAAGAGACTACTGGTTTGATCTTTTCCTGCGAGAAAGATTACCCAAGTGAATCTAGAAAAATCATCAATAACAACAAGAGTATATTTCATTCCCCCTAAGCGCATGATGGGGATAGGACCAAATAGATCCATAGGTAGTAGTTCCAGACATCTTGAAGTTGATTTGCTATCTTTGGTCTTGAAACTGGATCTTATCTGTTTCCCAAGCTGACAAGCAGAACAAACATGATTTTTAACGAAATTAATGTCAGGTAATCCATCAACTATATTCTGCTTCTTGAGATAATTGATTGACTTGAAATTCAGATGATTCAATTTCTTGTGTCATAGCCAGTGTTTATTGCTAAGAGAAACAACTAAGCATGTAGGAGTATTGACATGATTTGAGTTCCAAGAGACTCTGTAAGTATTGCCTTTTCTCTTTCCGGTTAACACAGAAGTGTCAGTAGAATCTCTAACTATACATGAATGCTTTTGAAAAGTCACAGAATACCCATTATCACTTAGTTGACTAATGCTGATTAGATTGTAACAAAGATTGTCAAATAATAATACATCGTTAATAGTTATATTACCATGGATAATCTTACCCTTACCCATGGTTTTACCTTTTGAGTTGTCTCCAAAAGTTATCTTTGGTCCAGTACAGCTTACTATTTCGGAAAGTAGGTTTCTTTGTCCAGTCATGTGTCTGGAACATCCACTGTCCAGATACCATGTAGAGTTACTGATTTCTGCTTCCTTCTGCTGTTCCTGCAAACACAAATTTTAGTATTTGGTACCCAAATCTATTTGGGTCCAAGCCTTATCAGTCCTTTGGGAACCCACATTTGTACAATTCTTGGTGACTTTGTACTTCGGGTATCCAAAGATGTGTGTGCAACAGAAGGTCTGTTATTTCTAACAGTATGCATACCAAAATGTTGTTCTTCCCTTCTGTTTCTGTTTTCCAGTCTGTATCTCTTCTGAACAGGTTTAGAGTTGTAGTACTGGTAGTTTTTAACCTTCATAGGATGTTGTCTTCCAGAGTTGAATTCTTTTCTGAATCTAGAACTCTGGTCAACTTTTTCCTTAGGTTTAACGTAACCCAGACCATAGTGCATTCTTCTGTTCGTCAGATTTACATTCCTTTCAACTGAAGCAGTAGGTACTTCTGGTTTCTATACCACACTGGATTTCACAAAGTGAATGTATTTCCCTTTGCACATATCCAGTGTTGGCTTAGTATTCGTTTCAGAAGTGCCTTCATTATTACAAAAACCGAGACCACTCCTTCTCCTGACTGTTTTTGTAATTCTTGCATCTTTTCCAATGAAACAGAAGACTTGTTCCAAGCATTTACCAGTAGCGATAACTTCTGATTTTCAGAAAGCACCTTCTGGTAATCTTCTTTGGCTCTTTCATTCTCAGTTATTAATTTACTCATCTTAACTTGTAAATCATTGCAGCTGTCTACTTGCAAGCAAGTTAACTTACTGTTCTGATTCTTTAAGTTCTGATTTTCAATCTTAACTTCTTCAAACGATTGAGAAAGTCTGGAATACTCTTTTACCATTTCATGCAGTGCATCAATCAAGTCATTTCGTGTAAATTCATTAGAGTCAAAATCAAATACCTCTCCAGATGTCGAGGTTGAGTCATTGTCTGCCATTAGACATTTGACTTCTTCTGCATCACTGTCACTGGAATGACTTTTTGAGTCAGATGACTCAGTACTAGAGTCCGCCCACTTAGATTTGCTTTCTTCGGCAATCATCGCTTTTCGATCTCTTCTGGACTTTTTTGTCATTCCTCTTGTGATCCTTTCTCTTTTGGTCATCCTTCTTTGGTTTAGGACAATCAGCAATGAAGTGACCTATCTTTCCACAGTTGAAGCATCCCATATCACCAGATGGTGAATCTTTCTTGAAATTGCGATTGGGACCCTGATAGGTTCGATGTTTCTTCTTCATGAACCTGGAGAATTTCTTTACAAATAAGGACATAGCATCACTACTGATTTGTTCAGCAGTCTTCTCCATTGTATTGTCAATGTTCACAGCAGGTAATGCCTGAGGTACAACTGCAGCAGCAGCAGAAGAGGTAGAGGCAGTAGCAGTAGCAGCAAGAGTCTTGGTGGGTAGGCTTGAAGGCTCTTCTCCACTTCTCACTTCCAATTCGAACTCATAGGCCTTTAGATCTGCAAATAAGTCGTGCAGTTCCAAATTGTTCAAGTCTTTGGACACTCTCATAGCCATTGTTTTAACATCCCATTCTCTGGGTAAGGCTCTCATCACCTTGAGGGCTATTTCTCTGTTGCTATGCTCTTTACCCAGAGCAGCTAGCTCATTGACCAAGCTACTGAATCTTTCATCAAACTCATTTAGAGTTTCACCTGCTCTCATTTTCAGATTTTCAAACTTCTGCATTGCTACAGACAGTTTATTTTCTTTCGTTTGCTCATTTTCTTCACATATCTGGATGAGCTTTTCCCAAATATCCTTTGCAGTAGACCACATTTTAATCTTGCTGAAGGTGTTCTCGTCGAGAGTTTTATACAATATATTCTTCGCCATATTATCAAGATTTGCCTTTTTCTTATCTTCACTGGTACATTCACTTCTTGATTTTTCGACCATCTGTGGTGCACCGTCAGTAACAGCAACAGCTGTGTTAGGCTTTAAGATTTTCAGTGGACCATCTGTGATGACATACCACATGTCATCATCTTGTGCTGCAAGATGAGCTTGCATCCTTATCTTCCAGTCGTCAAAATCTTCCTTAGAGAACATATGGATCTTGCTGAAGTGTGCCATTTGTTGTAGTTTTTCACAAACAACAATAACCTGCTCTGATACCAATTGTTGAGGATCGAAGTTGAGTTTAGAGGGGGGTGAATAAACTCTACTCGTTTTTCGTTCTGATGAGGTACTAAAATCCTGTTAAGGATAGTAGTTGATCTTGTGCGAATACTTTCACCTGATTACAATCAAACGTGCGAAAACAATCTGATGAAGTAGTTGAAAAACAATAAAACAGTAGGCAGCAGTTGTTTATGGAAGTTCGAAGATAAACTCTTCTACGTCTCCCCTTCTTCTGTTTCCAGAAGGTATAACTAAAAGACTTTGGATATTACAGTACAACACTTGTACACACCCACTTCAGAAGGACTTACACCTCAGCCTACTGAAACTCTTAGTTTCTCAACTTACAAAAATGCGAAACACAAAGTTCTGAAAAGACTCTTTTCAGATTACAGACTCTTCTGATAAAGTATAAGTGCAGTAAAGATCGTGAAGAGTGTAAGAATTAGTAGCACAAGATGATCTACAAAAGATCAGATATAAGCTATGAAGCGTGTGCTACTTTTCTTTGTGTTGAACTTTTAAAATGCTCAAGGAATTCTGATATTCGTCTGATAAGAGAGTAGCTTTGTTCCTTGAAAATGATATTATGCCAAGTGTCGTGTCGAACAAGGATTTTATCCAAGTATATATAATCGACTGAGTTCAACGTTCACAATCAGAAAAGTCTTCAGATAACTGATACAATCAGCTTTATTACCGAAACAAGTTCCTGCAGAAAAGCTATAAAACAATCAGTCTTGTTTTATACTCAATTGGGTAAGATGCATTAAATGACTCCGTATAATATTTAATGCTGCAATTAATACTAGTACTAGGAACTCTTTAACGGTAACAATTAAGATAGCAACGTTAGAAAACGTTCTCTACTGGTTTTGTATTGTTATCCCTTTTCTACTTGTTTAGTTTTACTAGAACAGCAGCTACTGATAAGTTTGTTCTGGTTTGCTGGTCTACTGGTTTTAGTTATCATCGCCACAATAAAATTCATGTTTAACAATTTTGAACCTCAGACAGACGACGTGTTCACAGCACGTTTTGCTGATTGTCATTTTAATGAGGAAATCTTTCCAATGTTAGGGAGAGAATAGAAACATACCGAAAAAGAAATTACATGGTATGTATCATCATTGTTACATCTGGATCCAAGAACAAAACAATGTAAAAAAGATGTACAACAAATAATGCACTTGCAAAGAATAGAAAATCAAATACCAAATGCATTTGCAGACACAAAAGGGGTAACTAAATCATATATACATGCTGCAAATGCCCCACCCCTGCTCGAATTAAAATTCCGAAGAAACAAATTGAAGATACTCATGATGTCATTAAACGCCTGAAGTGTGGAAGGCCAGTCGGTTCAAAGGATAAAAAAATCATCGAAAAATAAAATTCATAGAGAAACACGTTGATCACAAAATAGAAAATGATGTTCCTGAAGAAACACATGATGATTAAAATATTCTATGAGAACCACAAACTGAGGAGAATCGTGAAATCTCTATCAATCATATTAATACTAGAAAAATATGGAACCGAAAATATATTGAAGAAATTGATAAAAAGAGATATGTACATAATTCAATATGCCCTTGTGTTTTCATTAAGAAAACAACATCCGGATGCGTAATTATTGTTGTATATGTTGATGATTTAAATATCATTGGAACGAATAAGGAAATTCAAGAAGTTGTGTCATACTTGAAGGAATAATTTGAAATGAAGGATCTTGGAAACCAAGTATTGTCTGGGTTTACAAATTGAACAAAAGAATGTGGAATGTTTGTTCACCAGACAAATTATACAGAAAAGATCCTTAAACATTTAAATATGGATAAATCAAATCCTTTAAGTACTCAAATGGTTGTTACATCATTAAACATAGAAAAGGATCCATTCCGTCCATGTGAAGATGATGAAGATATTCTTGGTCCAGAAGTACCATATCTAAGTGCTATCAGTGCCCTTATGTATCTTACAAATTGTACAAGGCCTGCTATATCTTTTGTCGTAAATTTGTTGGCAAGATTTAACACATATTTAACAAAGAGACACTGGAATGGAATTAAACATATATTCCGTTATCTATGAGGAACGACAGACTTGAGACTTTTGTATTCAAAAGATGCTAAGCCAAGTATAATTGATTATGCCGATGCTGGATACTTATCTGATCCACACAAGACATGTTCTTAAATTGGATATGTATTTACTCGTGGAGGCACTGCAATTTCTTGGCGTTCACAGAAACAAACGCTCGTAACAACTTCATCAAATCATGTCGAAATTATTGCACTACATGAGGCAAGTCGTGAATGTGTGTGATTAAAATCAATGACCAAACATATCCAAATCTCATGCGGATTATCATTTGACGAGAAGCCTGTGATACTATATGAAGATAATGCTGCATGTGTTGCTTAAATGAAAAAAGGATACATGAACAGCGACAGAACTAAACATATTCCTCCTAAATTCTTCGCATTCACCAAGGAGCTTGAGAAGAATAAATGTATTGATATTTGTCACATTCAATCAAATGAAAACTCATCAGATCTCTTCACAAAGGCACTTCTACGACAATATTCAGAAAGCACATATATAATATTGAGATGCGCAATCTACGAAATTTGTGAAGAATTGTTCATGTCAACATGATGAAGAGTTTACGTGACTGCACTCTTTTTTCCCTTACTATGGTTTTTATCCCAATGAGTTTTTCCTAGTAAGGTTTTTAACGAGGCATTATAAAAACACGTAATAAAGACAATCATTATGATCATCATCACAAGGGGGAGTGTTGAAAAATAATATTTAAAATGTGTGTATTGAATATTTGAATGTCGAAAATAAGAGTTGTAAATATTGAAAATTAGTGTGTGATGATGTAGGTAATGATGAATTTATTTTTGGATTATTTGTAAAGAAATTCAATAAATAGTCTCACCATTTGTGAAGAAATTCACAATTGAGTAGAGAGAAAAATATTATAAGGTGTGTAGTTTGGTAAATTTTGAGTGTTTAAGATTTTTACTTTTTACCATAAATTTTTACTTTTTCATAATAATTTTGTTGAATATTTATTGTGAAACGTGAGATATTTGAGTAATATCATATTTGATGATGTAGGCCAATAAGTCCGCAAATATTTAAGATAAATGTCTCGACGATTGTAGTTTCTCGTATTCCTGTTAAAAAGCTGGTAATTTGTGCACGTCAAAATCCTTCTTTTGTATGGCTAAATAATTAAAAATATATAAGATATTCTAGTCATTAAAAACCATATTTTTAGTTAAGTTTTTATATAACTTAATTTATTAATCAAATAATAATCAACTAATTAAAAATTAAAAAATATATCTAATTCACGTAATATCATCTTATTAAATGTATAATCTCTTACTATTTATTAAGGCTGAGTAGGTTAGAGTAACTTCTTTGGTCTGTTTTTTAAAATACCTAAAATACCCTTCACCCTACTCTCTACATTACTAATTATATATATTAATAAAGTATTAAAAAATAAAAGCAAGTCACATGTAGTTTAGTGGATAAAGCCTATGTTTCTTAATCATGAGGTTGTAGGTTCAATTTTTGCTTGGGTCTTTTTTTCTTTTTTAATTTATTTTTTAGTTCATATATCAAAATTATAATGTAGTCACTCATTCTTTCTTATAAATATATTTTGATCCTAATTTAAATATAAATCAAATAAATTATAAAAACATATCGTACAAGCACGCAACGCGTGCGTCGTTGTACTAGTCTAAATTAAATATTAAGAACATTGTTAATAACTTAATATATTTAAACTCCACTTTTTTCGCTAGTTTGTTTTCAATTTTAACATTTGTATGGCAAAAAAAACAATAGACAGTTACACACTTACACGGGGAAAAAAATTAATAAAACAAAGGAAGTAGAAGAAGATTAAACAAAATTTACAATAATTTGACAAGACAACAAAATCAAATGACCTCAACCCCTGATTAGTTGAAATTGATCCCAGACATTTCCTTTATGCTATTTCATGATTCTTTGGCCCTTCATCGTTGAAGAACTTCTTCCACACAGGATGCTGTTTCCAAACCCTTTCCTCGACCATATCGATCGGTACGCCCTTCGTTTCAGGCAAAAGGAACCAAACGAAGATGCCCATCACCAGGATCCAGGCAGAGAAGAAGAAGAAAATGAAGGCCCTCATGTGGCACAACATGGACAGGAAAGCTTGAGCAATGATGAAAGTGCACAACATATTTGAGCTAACCGCGAACGCAAATCCGGCAGTCCTAGTCTCGACAGGGAAGATTTCGCTTGGGATCAGCCACCCCATTGGGCCCCAAGACCATGCAAAACCCATCACATATGTGCACACAAGAAAAACCACCAAGGCTGCTAGGCCTTTGTCTAGTGAGCCTGTTTCCTTCAAGTGAGTTTGTAATATAGATCCGATTGCAACCTGGAACATAGAAATGAATAGATTTTCTTTCATCAGTCATATGGTAAACTAATCAAGTCATATTACTGCATCAGATAATAAGATATACATGTAAGAACAACCCGACAAAAGAGCCTGCATAACCGTCAAAACAATTCAAGCACACGTTTCATCGCTGATTTAACCCTTTCCCGGGCTTCCGATTGATGTTTATGGTACATATAAGAAGCATACTTCCACGGCATTTTTTAATCAACTCAGTTCTTGGCACCTTAATGCAATGAATGCACAATTCATCCGTGACAAATCACGCCACATATGATATAATAGTACCTGAGAAATCAACATTTGGACGCAGGCTTCCAGAAGCAACTTCCTCCTCCCAACCTTGTCAACAGAATAGATAGACACGAACGTCGACCCAACATTAACCAAACCCGTGATCACAGATGACAACAAGGAGGCATCGGTCTTGAATCCCAAAGTCTGGAACAAGACAGGAGCGTAGAACATGATGGCGTTGATACCTGTGAACTGCTGGAAGATCTGAATGGAAATGGCAATGGTCAGAGGAGGGATTCCAGATCTCTTGAAAAGCTTCTGGAATGGCTTCTTCACTTGTCGAGCCTGCTCGCAGGCAATGACAATTTGCTGGAACTCGGCATCAACATCATCAACACCCCGAATCCTTTTCAATGCAGATTTTCCTTTCTCTTCTTGGCCTCTTTCAACAAGGCTCGAGGGAGTTTCTGTTATAACCAACGACCCCAACAATAATACAACAGCCGGGACAGCGGCCAGTCCTAATGAAATTCTCCAGCCGTGAGGGTGTGTAGTTGAGGTGCCATAGTTGACAAGGTTTGCTATGAAAATTCCAATGGTGACAAAGAGTTGGAAGAGGATGTTGACTGCTCCTCTGTGCTGCGCAGGGGCTACTTCTGTCAAGAATAAAGGAACAGCCTGCAAAAAGATCAAGATTTATTATACAATCGCATCATCGGCCACCTAAAAGGTAGAAATTTTTGAATATTGAATTCAGGGGCGGAGGTACTCATGCTTGTACCCGGGCTTGGTCCAATTTTTTTGTGAAAAAAATTATAAGTAAATTTTGTATAATTTTAGAATAATATGATATTAGCCCGGGTATATAAATTAAAAATATTAAAAATTCTATAGATTAAAATTCTAGCCCGGACGGAGCCATATTCCTGGCTCCGCCCTTGATTGAATTGAATCCAAACACATGCATGTATACCTCATTCCCGAAGCCAACTCCGATACCAAAGAGTATTCTTCCAAGAATGAGCACCCACAAGACGTTCGCAGCGGCACTGAAAGCTGCGCCGAGGATGAAGAAGGAGGATGCCATTAGAATGGTAAGCTTTCTTCCTAAAACTGTACAGGCTCTGGAAGCAAAGAAACTGGCTACGAGTGCGGCTAGATACAATGAGGATGTGAAGAGTTGGAGCAGCTGATCATCATATTTACAGTAGTTGTTCTCACTGGCATGCATCTTTCTCTCATGAACTTTGGGGAAGAATTTTATCAAGAAATCATCCATTCCACTTACACCGCCTAACATAAAAAAGTAAATTCTCAATCTGATTAGACACACAAATACTATTTATTTATGTAATTAATCGACAAAGCAAAGGAAAACAATCAAACAAACAAATTTGAGCTACCCTTCATTTGGATACACATTTATGAACATTATACAATGGTATTTTTCAAATCTAACATGTTATTTTTAAAAGTTTGTATATATAAATAAAAATTTGAATCCATCATCGATGAAAAAAAAAAAAAGCAAATATTGAAATAAAATATATATGTACCTGAGATACCAATGTCATAACCAAACATTAAGCCACCAAACGCAGCAAGAATCCAGCATGCCAACACATAGCCTGTGACTTTAGACTTGAAAACAATTGTCTCTTGGCTTGCCATTTTACTGCTTCCACGGTAATAATTCTCAAAAGGGTTGAAGAAAATGGAGAAAAGTCTAATATTTTATCTACAAATATGAACAAATTAAGCAGGAGGGGCGGAGACAAAGAACCAAAGAAATACTGTATCTCATGTATCTTTGTCCTTTATTCTCCTGCCTTATTTTCTCGAAGATTGATTATGTGCACGATAATGGTCATAAGAAATGGCACTTTTATAGTAAAATATTCCCCAATTTACGGTATTAATTATTAACTTAAATCTGAAAAAATGGGATATTGTGATGGATGAGAAATTTAGTTACTACTAAGGAAAATGGATGGTCTAAAATTTGGTTAGATAAGGGAAAGTAATTAATTACCTTTAATTGTCACTAGAATTCATGGTTGATCGTTATTTATTTCTCTTCCATCACAGAATATTATTGATAATGCTTTGACTACTATAAATAAATGTTCATTGATCATGACAAAATACTGTACGTTGGAAATTTGAAGGATTCGGATTCGGATAATTTGCGTTGGTGGGTTAATTGTACAAGTTACAATATTTTTTTTATTGAATTAAATAAAGTTTTAAATAAATGGAACTAAGATAATAAAACAAAAAATAAGTTTAGAAGCTAATTCAGCAATTAAGATCAACTGAAGGAATAAGTTTCGACATAGAGTCGTGTTGTCTGTTTTTTACATGACGTTGATCAATTTACGGTTTTAAGCTATTAATTTGCTTTTTTTTTTTTTTTTTAATTTTAGTTCTTTTTCAATTGTGTTGATAAGATGTTAGAAATGATGATATGAAATCGAAAATAATATTGTGGAACAGGAAATTGTTGAACTATACGGTGTCACATCAATATTTTCGTGAAAAATGACTAAAATTGAAATAATTGTAAGTTAGTAGACTAAGACCGTGAATTGATAGAAAACATGAAAAAAAACATGAAAGTGATAGGACAAAAAAATAATTTTCCCATTAAAAATAGAAAATAGTAGAATCATATATTCATTATATCAACCTAACAATAAGAACAGAACAAGGCAAAATAGATTCGTCGTCTTACGTGGATATTGTAGTATCTGCCGTTCTCACCATATAATTAATGGAAATACAATTTGACCAATTTGTTAGACTACGCGAGTAAGTCGAGAAAGAAGCATGAACAAAATTCTATCTAAAAAAATTTGAGAAATATAATATACATCATTCAAGAATGGGAAAATGATTTTTTATTTATTAATTTGTCCAATTTTGGTTTTTGACATATTAAGTTCTCAGAGTTTAGTTAAGTTCTCAGAGTTTAGTTTTTCTACATTAATTTTTAATTTTCGACTATTTTGATCCAATGGATGATGTGACATCTAACAAGTTAGTAATTTTCGATACCACGTTAGTATTTTTCGATGTTATATCAATATTTTCTCACGCCACATCACCAATTTATCATGTTATTTCAATAATTGGACCAAAATAGTTTGAAATTAAAAGTTTGAAAATTCTGTGGACCAAAACAAAATTGAATAAATTAGTAGAAAAATATATATCTTCTCCTAAGAAACTAATAAAATAGGTAACCTTGATACTATTTATAAGAATCTGAAATTGTAGAGGGTATTGTTAAGATTGGAACTTGGACCTAACTCAACCCCAAAAGCTAGCTCAAGGGGAGAGGATTGTCCAAGCCAATATATGCCACTCAAAGGTTATTTATCTAACCGATGTGGGACATTTAACACACCCCTCTCACGCCCAGGAATGAACATCTGGAGCGTGGAGTTTACAAATGACCCAATTATGGGCAGAACGGGTGGCCTAATTATAGGCAGTCCAACACATAACGGTAAAACCTGGGCTCTGATACCATGTTAAGATTGGAACTTGGACCTAACTCAACCCCAAAAGCTAGCTCAAGGGGAGAGGATTGTCCAAGCCAATATATGCCACTCAAAGGTTATTTATCTAACCGATGTGGGACATTTAACAGGTATTGGCAAAACGTACATCACAAATTTTAAAATATTTGCTATATCTTATTTAAGAATAATAATAATAATAGCTCGATAACACGAATGAAAAAAACTTAAAATTTTGTTAAATTCGACGAAGACTTTGAAAGAAGCATAAGCGAAAAAATGACAGGAGTTGCCAAAAAAATTGTACTGGGTTCCAAATTTCATGTCCAAATGTTACAATGGCCTTTACATTGGACAAAAATGAGCAAGTTGTGCTTTTCTGTACAAGTTTCACATTGCAAGTTGTTAGAGTAGGTGCTCAGCAAGCCAAATTATGGCTCATACTTTATTGACTCTAATGTAAAACATTCTTTATTTTAATAATATTTTACGATTATGACATTATATCTGTATACTCATGCAAGCTGCATAGATACAGTCCTTGAATAAACAATAAGTACCATAAGGTCTGCGTCACAACGTAAGATTATGAAACTCATTACGAAGAGTACCGTGTATTCTCTACAGGTTTCTAGTCGAATCAGCCGACTAAAACAAGGATAAAGGTAGCTCGAGCTTAAGTGTGACACCTCTTGCTCTGATCTTTTCAAATAACAGCGGAATTTAAAAATTTTACTCTTATAGGAAGGAATGATTTAAAACTTCTCTTGACATAAACACATTTTCAATATTTACAACCAAAAGTATAAATACATGATCAATCAAATGATGCAACAAAAGACAAAACATCATTTTAATGATCATGCCAAAGTGCTAACAAAATACTCTTCTTCCTTCCCTCTCTTATGCATATGACCCCGACTCCAATCAACGTCCTGGCCCGTCACTCTTATCTGCATCACATGAATAACTGAAATGAATATAAAACAAAGCAAGTGGAACTCTTACATAGCAATGTACATAGCATACTCTGTAAAACATGGCTTTGAAAACATTCAATACCATCAACTCTGAAATATGAATATCATAGCAATACTTAGCAATAACGATGGTATTTCTCTTTACTCTGGTGGATTGATTTCAATAGTATCTCTGTCTGTGGTGCTCGTATCCCATCGATATAAATCGTTAACTCTGTCGGGATAAAAGCCTATGGTCGTTGATCAACTAATTGCATGCAATCTCTGACTATGTATCTATCAATCCAATAAAACATTTAAACTCTCTCTTGGGCATTAAATCAAACACTTTGCATACTCTTTTCTCTTGTATTCCCTTTGACATAATTGAGACATAAAATGCCTCCATAATATACAACAAAGTGTATCAATACATAACATGAATCAAATGAAGGGAATAGCACTTTAAAAACATTGAAACACCATACATATATTATCATGTGAGCACAAGGAATGAAATTCCACTTACAACCACTTGGAACACTTGAATCTATACTCTTGGTACAAAACCTACAACAATAAACCATGAATTGCACCATCAACATCTCAATAATCATGAAACCATACCATAAACTCCATAAAGCCAACATAATCAAACATCTCCATATTTCCCCAATACCTTAAACCAAGAAATAACCAAAGCCACAAGCTTACCTTAGCTCCTTGAACTCAAAATAACCTTGTTTTCTCTTCAATAATCCAACAAGAAGCTTGAATCTAAGAAAGGAAAGAAAGAAAATGGAACCATAGCTTCCCTTGAGCTGAAGAAATCGAGAATGAGGGAAAAATGAACCAAATCATGTATTTAAGCACTTAAATCCAAAAACACGACTTTACTGTTCACAGATCGCGGGTGCGCTGCATAAAGGACTGCGGGTGCGCTCTTGCTATGGGAAAACAACCGAAAATCTGAAGCCTGAGACCGCGGGTGCGCTCCTGCTTCGGTCATGCCACCGCATACTTTGCGCACAACGTCTTCAAAGATCGCCTCCGAAACGCTCTTCCCGTCATAATTTGGAAAAATGGTAAACTACAAAGTTGTAGCTCTATGTCTTTTCTTGAACCGCTCAAAATTTCAGATCATTTGGAGGTCTGAGTAAAAAGTTATGCTAAATCTCCCAACATGTGTCACTGGAGGAACGTCGAAACACACGACACACTTCGGGGCACTTTTGGCTTACCTTCCACAATGATTTGAACAAAACTCAAAATAAGAAAGTTATACATCTATGTCTTATCTAACCACTTCAATTGGCCTCATACCAATTGGCTCAACATACAAATTATCATCAATTTAATCGTAACGACGCTACAATCGAACTACACAACATCTATCATCAACAATACTATAAATCATAAATCGTCATCCTTAACATCAAAACTATACTTAAACTTATCCAAATAGTCAATAACCATAAGAAATCCTAAACCATACCGATCACCAAGCTTGGATATTACAATCTCCCCTCCTTAGAGGAATTTCGTCATTGAAATTGACGTCACTGCGCAAACAACTCAGGATACTTCTCTTTCATCTCATCCTCTGGTTCCCACGTGGCTTTTTCAATCAAATGATTCCTCCAAAGGATTTTAACAATGCCGATCTCTTTGTTTTTCAATACTTTAATTTTGCGATCCAGAATTTAAACTGGAATCTCTTGGTACGTTAAATTCGGCGTCAAATCCAATGGCTCGTAGTGAAGAACATGGAAAGGATTCGCAATATATTTCCTGAGCATAGATACATGAAAAACATTGTGAACTCTGTCAAGATCTGGCGGTAGGGCTAACCTGTAAGCTCGATCACCAACTCTATCCAAGATCTCAAATGGGCCAATAAATCTCGGACTCAACTTTCCCTTCTTGCCAAACCGCATCACACCCTTGAGAGGTGCAATCTTCAAGAACACATGGTCGCCAACCTCAAACTGCAACGGCCTACGATGCACATCAGCATAACTCTTCTGTCTCGACTGCGCTGTCTTCATCCTCTCCCGAATAACAGCAACAACATCAGCTGTCTGTTGGACCAACTCTGGACCCAACATCTTCCTCTCACCAATCTCATCCCAATACAAGGGAGATCTACATTTTCGGCCATAAACTGCTTCATAAGGCGCCATGCCAATCATCGCTTGGTAACTATTATTGTACGTGAACTCAACCAAAGGCAATTTAGAATCCCAAATACCTGGATAGTCTATAGTACAAGCTCTAAGCATATCCTCTAAAATCTGAATAACTCTCTCTGATTGACCGTCGCTCTGGGGATGATATGCTGTACTAAATGCTAGCCGTGTACCCATAGCTCTGTGCAAACTCTTCCAAAACTCTGAAGTAAATCTAGGGTCACGATCAGACACAATCGACACAGGAACACCATGAAGTCTAACAATCTCTGCTATATACTCTTCGGCATATTGGTTCATGGAATACGTTGTCTTAACTGGAAGAAAATGCGCTGACTTGGTCAACCGATCAACGATAACCCAAATAGAGTTATAACCTTTCTTCGTCCTTGGAAGACCAGTCACGAAGTCCATCGTAATATGCTCCCATTTTCATTGAGGAATCGGCAATGACAACAATGTCCCAGCAGGTCTCTGGTGCTCGATCTTCACCTGCTGACAAGTTAGGCACTGAGAAATAAACATGACAATATCTTTCTTCATACCTGGCCACCAATAGAGTCTACGAAGATCCTGATATATCTTGGTACCACCTGGATGTATCGAGTATGGCACGGTATGTGTCTCTGTCAAGACGTCTCGCCGAATATCATCACCAACAGGAATGCAAATACGGCCTCTGAAAGTCACCAAACCATCTCCATTCAATCCAAACTCTGAATTACCTCTCTCCTCTACTCTGGCTCTCATCTCTGTCAACTATAAATCATTGGCCTGCTCTCTACGGATCCTGTCCGTCAATGTAGCCCGAATAAGCAATGCTGAAAAACTAGCAATGCTACCCGAAACCACCAAAGCTATCTCCTCTCTCTGCAAGTCTAACAACAACGGCTGCTGAATCATCTAATTCAAAGAAGAACTCGACTTACGGCTCAAAGCATCCGCTACAACACTCGCTTTCCCTGGGTGGTAACTAATAGTCACATCATAGTCTTTGACAAGCTCTAACCACCGTCTCTGTCGCATATCGAGTTCTTTCTGAGAAAAAAAATACTTCAAACTCTTGTGGTCCGTGAAGATTTCACACTTTTCGCCATACAAATAAGGTCTCCAAATCTTCAGGGCGAAAACCACAGCTGTCAGCTCCAAATCATGTGTAGGATAATTCTTCTAGTAGTCCTTCTGTGGGGACCCGGACGCTAATTCATTCCTTAATCGTCTTTAGGAATATTTAATCATTTATAATAAACAGGGTTTAAATTTTTTTTTAAATACAAAGCGGAAACGTAATGTAATTAACGTCAAATCACATATTAGACATAAACACACAACTCCGATGTTATCTAAATTAATACAACTAGGTTCAACTACATATCAGTACTGAATCCTAAGTTGCTTCTGAAGCCCGGATCGCCACGCTATCTAGTCCAGCCTCGTTCTTTTCTTGACCCTGATCCAATCCCACATGTTGTCATGCACACATACAAACAAGACCACAGCCGGATAAATCCGGTGAGAATTATATTCCCAGTATAAATCATGTATACATGCAATCATATAAACAATATAAAAGCATATAACAAGCAATTCCAACATGTATCAAATTCAGAACAATCAATACCATACTAAATCATGTTCTAAACATGTACCCTAATTAGGAACATAATCAATATCAAGAATAACTCCTATTCTAAACATGTACCAATATCAGGAACATAAAGGGACATGAACCATATTCAGGAACATAAATCAACATCAATCAATATAAATCAATTTAACTGTCACTCAGACTCGTGACTCTACGTTTTAGACTAGACTCAATCCTAGCCTAGGGATCCCGGTTTCCAGATGTGGTGTTCCTATATCGAATTCCGTAATAGAAGGAACAGTTATTCTATTTACTCGACATAACCATATATGGTGATCCTATATCGAATTCCGTAATAGAAGAAATTCCAATTTTATTTACTCGATATAACCAAACATCCGGTGTCCTGACCTAACCGTCATGGACTGTAGCTCTATCGCTAAGATCCTATCTTGAGACATCGTGCAATGTGCCCGTGGCAATCCCACCACTATCAGGCACTTCCGTCCCGAGATTTCTACACTATCATGTGACATTGTGCAATGTGCCCGTGGCGATCACGCTACTAGCAGGCACTTCTGTCACAAGATCATTCGACTAATACCTGCTATCTATAAATCAAGAAAACAAGCATTTTCAATACATTGATTGCAATTATCAATGCAATAAAATAAAGTATGTGATTTAGGGAAACTCGAGCCAAACCTCACTCGAGTTGTGCAATCCCAACTCAACATTAATTTATACATTTATCTTCTCGCTCAGAAGAAGAAGAAGTCCCGACTCTATCTTGGTCCATTTCCAATCTGGTAATAACAATACTGAACAGATATAATATCAATAAACAACTCAATTAGAACCTGTTCTGATCAATACTCAAATCAAAACACATAATCTGATCAATGTCAATTGAGATACAATCTAATCCATATCGATGATATCACGATATAATCGAAATCACTACTGAATCTGATCAATATCAATTAACTGATGTTTCGACGGTATAACAATACAGTCTCGATAACCCCGTCAGTCCGAACATCACAGATCTAATACCAGAACTCATAATCAATATCGATACCAGTCATAATCTCAATAACAATACATATCTGATATGAATTCTCAGTCAAATCGATTCAAAAATCATAACAATTACATAAACAGTCCGTTATTTAATCTGACTTCAATTATACGATGTCTACTATGTCAAGAACATCATATATAACTCATATTCAATTCTGACAACAACATAATTTCAAACCATGTCAGAACGTAGCAAAACTTACGTCCATTTGTAGCCTGCGTCGATAGAAACACAGTACTGAAGTCGGATTCAAAATCAGACGGACGGATTTCTCACAAAAGGCGTAAGGATTTTCTATAACCTTCCTCGACCCTTTTTTCGATTCTGAGGAATGAAATCAATTCAGATATATATGTATATATATATATCTCGTGCATGTTCAAGGGGCAAGTGGCAACCTTACGTTGTGCATGACTCGTGCTCGGGCGGTTAATCTTTACCGCTCGGGCGAGGCATATTCTGTCCGAAGTCTTTCCTTATCACACATTGGCGCTCGGGCGGTAATATTCTACCGCTCGGGCGCCACACGTTCTGTTCGAGTATCATTGTTATGGTCCATTGGCGCTCGGGCGGTCACTTTCTACTGCTCGGGCGCCACGAGTTCTGTACAAAATCTTGTTTGTCTTGCACCGACGCCCGGCTTTTCCACGTGAGCTCCTACAACCTCAATTCTACCACTTCATCAACGTCTGATTACGGTAATTACATCTCGGGCATTACATTTCTCCCCCTCTAAGATATGATTTCGTCCTCGAAATCACCACAATCCACTCGTGTAATACAGATAATCATATCATGTCTCCAATCAGATATAAAAAGGGGACATACAGAAACTACAATAATCTCATATCAACGAAATCACTCGTGATAGACTCAATTTCAGAACAATGGCTATACAACATCTGTATATACCAATCACCAGTTCAACAGTTCCATAACAATTCAATATTGGCATCTGCTACCTAATTTATTAATCCCAGTCAAAGATATATTCAACCTTTGGCTTCAAATACCAACAGTCATCGTCCGGCGTTGGCTTATTCAATCTATGTATTCTGAGATATCTTCCTTTGCTTCAGAATCAGTTCCATTTTTCTTATCAGATTTCTGTTCTTATCAAATCCGATCTCAGGTAACACTGCAATATCCTCTCCATACGAAGGAAATTTGCAGTTCTCACTGTACAATATCTCGACTAGAGCTATTTCGATACTCATCTACTAGCTATTGTTGTACCATAATTCATCAAGTGACAAGACATCAGGTCACCAGTGCTAAAATCCAGCACTACATTTCCTGGATATCCTCCAGTATCTAGATAGTTCACTCCGACTATCCTTCAATCTATAAATCATAGATCAAAATTCATGATATAAATTCTGCCAAAAGTACACAATCAAACGGAAATCACAGTCTGACATAATTAACTTTGGCATTCAATACAATCTAACCTCCGTTTCTGACATAAATCCCCATCATCTGGTTATGTCTGTACCTCTTCCTGTGTAACATAACATGTACAGATTTGAACAATCGTTCAATCTCAATCACTATCTTGGCAAGATTTCAGTAGGGTCATCACACAATCCATAGAAATGTACTCCCATTTCTATTTAGAAATCAATAATCAAGATCATTAATCTAAAAGTTTCTATGTTTCTGTCTTCATCTGTCAGCGATTTAGACATTTCAATACAAATTCTGACATAACCGATATCATCTGTTTATATCAAAACCGTCTATTCGAATTATCACACATTTCCTATTACCAGAATAGTACTGAATCTACTACTGTGTGTCTCTGACACTATCTGTCCTTTCAGATTCGAACTATTTGGTACAAACAAATCAGTTAATAATATAAATTAAAGAAAATACCTATCTGGTATTCGGTTCTGACTATAGAAATCCAATTCTGAACAGTCTGATCAAACTTCTGAACTACTGTAATTTTCAAAATCAGCTCTGAGTCGGTTTGAACTTTATATAATCTTAACAATATACAATAATCTGTATCAAACCCGGATTGAGAATAACAACAATATCGAATCGGATTCAAAATATCAATACTCAATACTGATTTAATAACTGCATAGAACGCAATTTGTGACATTTCGAAAATTCTGCCATATTCAATATCGTTTTCAGCCACTGATCACGATCTCACTGTGCTACAATCAATCAGTATACTATCTTCAGATATCACAGACTCTGTATACAATCTGTTACAATCTCGATTAATATCCGAACAATTCTGTATACAACAATCTCAGTTCCCAGAACACTCAATACCATTTCAACTGTTCAATTTAATCAATCATATGCTGCGAATATATCAAAATTTCATAGATAAACCGAGCATAAAATCATCAGAAAACTTCCGAGCATAGGATTTATCAACCCATAAATGGAACTGAAGTACTTTACAGAGAAACATATAATCAGATGTAACTCTAACTCTTCAGGCAATAAATCTTTCAACTGATATCGCAATTCTCTTAATTCAATCAGTATCAGTCTATAAGAAATTCTAAAATGAAACCAATACCTGGAATCAAATCAAGGCTGAAATCACTCTCCCTGATACAGGAGGACCAACCTGAAATCTCATCTGCAAGACTATAGCAAACTTCCTGCTACTAGTAAATCAATCCTTGATATGCTCCACTTCAGTCATCAACGAACATATAGGAATAACTCCATTCCTTTCGATAATCATTGAATCATAAATAATATAGATATCAAGGGATTCAAAATCGAGAATCCTTATCGTATATCATTCATTCTCCAGTCATTTCAAATCTGAATCTTACCATTTCCTGGCAAGAAATTACAACCTCTCTGTACTTGTTAGCATATCGGTATCAATAATGCGGTCACAATCAGACAACACAAGTACAACATAATTTAATTCAATCTCATTCTCATCTTATTTTAGTATACAATATATCACAGAATTCACTGATATCAACTCCTCACCCCCCCCCCCCCCCCCCCCCCCAAAGGATAAAGAGATCAATACTACAGTAATACAGACCACCAGGTACAACATATATCAATGTAACTCAGTCAAAGATAATCGTAGTGAATGCATTAGTATATATCAATACATATGCAATATAGTCACAAAAGATTAGTATCTGCCACTAAATCATCACGTGCGTCCTGGGTCTGTTCCTCGATCCCTCCCACCAGAGGATTCTGCTCCCTGAAATCTTCGGGGACCTCTCTGTGGACAAGCTCTAGCAAAATGTCCTTGCTGTTTACAGATATTGCACCTACCAGTCACTCCCTGGCATTGCTCCGTGGAATGTCTCCCACCGCAATTTCTGCAATAAACTCCAGTATAACTTGGGCTAGAACCACTGGAGCTAGATGAACCACTCAGTCCGCTCCCCAACTTCTTAAACTGTTTCTTTCGAGTTTTCAGCAACTCCTACTTTCCGCTCGTACTGCCACTATCAAATCTGTGAGGGGATTGCTGTGTCTGGGGTTGCATCGCACACAACCTTCCTAGTTGTCTAATCAGACTCGCCTCCGCTCTCTTCGCTCTACTCAAGGCATCAGCAAAACGGTAAGGTCGCTGCATATTCATCAATGCAACTATCTCCGAGTTCAATCCTCTGACGAACTGATCCGCTACAGCTTCATCATTCCCAGCTACATGAGGAGCAAAACGCAGTAAAGTAGAGAATTTAGCAACATACCCTTCAATATTCAGTTGACCTTGCCTCAAACTCTCAAATTCTTCTTTCTTGTCCTCTCGGTATGAAACTGCGAAAATCTTCGATAAAATTCAGTTCTGAATATTTCCCAAGAAATCACTGTACCTCTCTGTTCCAACATTCTTTTACTTGTAATCCACCAACTCCTGGCGGCTTCTCGTAACTGGTTAGGCACCATTTTAACTTTCTGCTCATCTGTACAATCAAGTAAATAGAACAGTATTTCTATGTCATCAAGCCAGTTCTCACAACCTTCAGACGTCTCGATACCACTCAGAATCGGCGGCTGAAATAACTGAAACTCTTTCAACTTTATTTCCATCTGAGTTTCTGATATATCTATCTGATCAGACGAAGTACTACCCTTTTCTGAAATTCTTCTAGGAGGAATATTTGATAATCACAGATGTTAGTAGTAAAAGGAGACAAATCCATCTCAATCCCAATCCTAATCAGCTTACCTCTGATCAAGAATTGGTTCTGATCCAGTTTCAAATAATACATATTACCAAATCAACTGAGATATTCAGGTAACATGTAGCTTAATATACAGTAAAACCATACTGAAATCTTAGCATATACAATGTAATTTCAACATTATATTCAATCATATGCCATATAAATCCAGGCAGTAACACATAATATCATGCTAGCATACACAATGTAATTCAACATTATAATATACCACATGCTAGCAATCACATGCAAGGAAAGAAAACTCATTCTACCCCGCTCACTCTCCTCTACCTCAATGCTAAGGAACCTACAGCTCTGATACCACCTGTTGTGGGGACCCGGATGCTAATTCATTCCTTAATCGTCTTTAGGAATATTTAATTATTTATAATAAACATGGTTAATTTTTTTTTAAAATACAAAGCGGAAACGTAATGTAATTAACGTCAAATCACATATTAGACATAAACACACAACTCCGATGTTATCTAAATTAATTCAACTAGGTTCAACTACATATCCGTACTGAATCCTAAGTTGCTTCTGAAGCCCGGATCGCCACGCTATCTAGTCTAGCCTCGTTCTTTTCTTGACCCTGATCCAATCCCACCTGTTGTCATGCACACATACAAACAAGACAACAGCCGGATAACTCCGGTGAGAATTATATTCCCAGTATAAATCATGTATACATGAAATCATATAAACAATATAAAAGCATATAACAAGCAATTCCAACATGTATCAAATTCAGAACATGAATCAATACCATACTAAATCATGTTCTAAACATGTACCCTAATCAGGAACATAATCAATATCAAGAATAACTCCTATTATAAACATGTACCGATATCAGGAACATAAAGGGACATGAACCATATTCAGGAACATAAATCAACATCAATAAATATAAATCAATATAACTGTCACTCAGACTCGTGAATCTACGTTTTAGACTAGACTCAATCCTAGCCTAGGGATCCCGATTTCCAGATGTGGTGTTCCTATATCGAATTCCGTAATAGAAGGAACAGTGATTCTATTTACTCGATATAACCATATATGGTGTTCCTATATCGAATTCCGTAATAGAAGAAATTCCAATTTTTTTTACTCGATATAACCAAACATCCGGTGTCCTGACCTAACCGTCATGGACTGTAGCTCTATCGCTAAGATCCTATCTTGAGACATCGTGCAATGTGCCCGTGGCAATCCCACCACTATCAGGCACTTCCGTCCCGAGATTTCTACACTATCCTGTGACATTGTGCAATGTGCCCGTCACGCTACTAGCAGGCACTTATGTCACAAGATCATTCGACTAATACCTGCTATCTATAAATCAAGAAAACAAGCATTTTCAATACATTCATTGCAATTATCTATGCAATAAAATAAAGTATGTGATTTAGGGAAACTCGAGCCAAACCTCACTCGAGTTGTGCAATCCCAACTCAACATTAATTTATACCTTTATCTTCTCGCTTAGAAGAAGAAGAAGTCCCGACTCTATCTTGGTCCATTCCCAATCTGGTAATAACAATAACGAACAGATATAATATCAATAAACAACTCAATTCAGAACCTGTTATGATCAATACTCAAATCAAAACACATAATCTGATCAATGTCAATTGAGATACAATCTATTCCATGTCGAAGATATCACGATATAATCGAAATCACTACTGAATCTGATCAATATCAATTAACTGATGTTTCGACGGTATAACAATACAGTCTCGATAACCCCGTCAGTCCGAACATCACAGATCTAATACCAGAACTCATAATCAATATCGATACCAGTCATAATCTCAATAACAATACATATCTGATATGAATTCTCAGTCAAATCGATTCAAAAATCATAACAATTACATAAACAGTCCGTTATTTAATCTGACTTCAATTATACGATGTCTACTATGTCAAGAACATCATATATAACTCATATTCAATTCTGACAACAACATAATTTCAAACCATGTCAGAACGTAGCAAAACTTACGTCCAGTTGTAGCCTGCGTCGATAGAAACACAGTACTGAAATCGGATTCAAAATCAGACGGACGGATTTCTCACAAAAGGCGTAAGGATTTTCTATAACCTTCCTCGACCCTTTTTTCGATTCTGAGGAATGAAATCAATTCAGATATATATGTATATATATATCTCGTGCATGTTCAAGGGGCAAGTGGCAACCTTACGTTGTGCATGACTCGCGCTCGGGTGGTTAATCTTTACCGCTCGGGCGCGGCATATTCTGTCCGAAGTCTTTCTTTATCACACATTGGCGCTCGGGCGGTAATATTCTACCGCTCGGGCGCCACACGTTCTGTTCGAGTATCATTGTTATGGTGCATTGGCGCTCGGGCGGTCACTTTCTACCGCTCGGGCGCCACGAGTTCTGTACAAAATCTTGTTTGTCTTGCACCGACGCCCGGCTTTTCCACGTGAGCTCCTACAACCTCAATTCTACCACTTCATCAACGTCTGATTACGGTAATTACAAAAGATCTCCCCAAGGCGAAGAACTCGGCCGAATAAAACATTTATCCAAAAGATCTTGCAACTGCGTCTTCAACTCTTTCATTTCTGTAGGGGCCATTCTATACGGAGCCTTAGAAATAGGATCCGTACCCGAAACTAAATCAATCACAAACTCTACATATCTGTCTGGCGGTAAACCCGGCACATCATCCTCAAATACATCAGGGAATTCTCTTACAACATCAATATCATCAATATTCAACGTCACAATTCCATCCGTATCAACAATCAAAGCCAAAAACCCATCACAACCTCTAAACAACAACTTCTTAACCTCAAGGCACGAAATAAAAGGAAGAACAAGCGAAGTACCTGCACTGGCGAGCATACCTTCCTTATTTTCATCATCTGTAAATTTTACCGTCTTGGCAATGTAATTAATCACTGCACGGTAAGTTGATAGCCAATCCATGCCAAGTACAATATAAAACGCAACCATCGGAATAACAATCAAATCAGCATAAACCACCCGCTCATCAATTTGAACAGAGCACGCATACACAATAGATGTCGGGCACAACACATCTCCCGAAGGCAATAAAACATTAAACTGGAGGGGAATAGCAGAAGGAACTATACCCAAAGATCTCAAAAATAGTTCAGACATAAAAGAATGAGTAGCACCTGTATCAATCAATGTTGTAGCTACTCTGCCTGAAATTAAGATAGTACTAGAGAACACAGAAGAATCAGAATTTATACCTTCCTTCATCATGGTGAAGATGCGACCCTGCACCTTCTCTTTATTCGCTCCTCTCGGACAATCCTTGGCAATATGGCCCGCAGTGCCACATCGGTAGCAAGTATAAGAACCAAACCTGCACTCTCCCCGATGATGCCTACTGCACTTGGGACACAATGGCTTCTCGGGATCAAATGGAACTGCCGGTGGTTTAGGACTCGGCTCTAACTTGCCTTTCCCTTTGAAACGATCCTTTCCTCTTTGATTCAAACCTTGGCCTCTCTGAGCAATGGTCTGCTGTCTCGCCTGTCTCTCTCTTGCAATGTCTTTCTCATCTTGTTCAGCAAACAGAGCCTTAGCCACAATCTCCTTGAATGTCACGGCTTTCGACATGTTGATATCCCTTCTGATTTCTGCTCGAAGGCCTCGAATGAAATGAGCACCCTTATCTTTTTCATTGGAAGCAATGTACGGGGCAAACAAACAGCCCTCCTCGAACTTCAAGATGTACTCATCAACATTCATACCTCCCTGTCGAAGCTCCAAGAACTCAGTCACCTTCCTAACTCGAAGTGCGTCTGAGAAGTACTTGTCATAGAAAAGATCAGTGAACTCTTGCCACTTCAAAGCTGGAACGTCCACACTAACCTTGGTAGCATTCCACCAAATACGTGTAGCTTTGACTAATATGAACACTGCACAACTGATTCTGTCTTTTTCTTCAAAGTTAAGATGATCAAAAATAGCCTCAATTGCCTTGACCCACTCTACAACCACTAACGGATCAGTGCTTCCTGTAAATTCCGGTGGATCCATCCTCTTGAAAGCAGTAAAGATCCCATAAGTACCAACTGCTTGTGCCACTTGACCTCTATCTTGGCCTGCACCTTGCAAACGGAGCAACTCCTGGATCTTCTCGCTATGGACCTTGGATTCCTCTTTCAATAACTTGCCGAACTCATCGACAACTCTAGATGAAAAACTATCCTCACCCTCTGAAGCCTTTCTCTTAGGAGGCATAACTCCTACAATGTGCTCACATTATACATATCGATAGATAACAATGAATAGATGTAGAAGAAGACATACTCGGACTGTTGAAAGTAGACGTAGTCATATGCATTGGTGTGAAGAACGGTGCTCTGATACCACTAAATGTGACACCTCTTGCTCTGATCTTTTCAAATAACAGCGGAATTTAAAAATTTTACTCTTATAGGAAGGAATGATTTAAAACTTCTCTTGACATAAACACATTTTCAATATTTACAAACAAAAGTATAAATACATGATCAATCAAATGATGCAACAAAAGACAAAACATCATTTTAATGATCATGCCAAAGTGCTAACAAAATACTCTTCTTCCTTCCCTCTCTTATGCATATGACCCCGGCTCCAATGAACGTCCTGGCCCGTCACTCTTATCTGCATCACATGAATAACTGAAATGAGTATAAAACTCAGCAAGTGGAACTATTACATAGCAATGTACATAGCATACTCTGTAAAACATGGCTTTCAAAACATTCAATACCATCAACTCTAAAATATGAATATCATAGCAATACTTAGCAATAACGATGGTATTTCTCTTTACTTTGGTGGATTGATATCAATAGTATCTCTGTCTGTGGTGCTCGTATCCCATCGATATAAATCGATAACTCTGTCGGGATAAAAGCCTATGGTCATTGATCAACTAATTGCATGCAATCTCTGACTATGTATCTATCAATCCAATAAAACATTTAAACTCTCTCTTGGACATTAAATCAAACACTTTGCATACTCTTTTCTCTTGTATTCCCTTTGAAATAATTGAGACAAAAAATGCCTCCATAATATACAACAAAGTGTATCAAAACATAACATGAATCAAATGAAGGGAATAGCACTTTAAAACCATTGAAACACCATAAATATATTATCATGTAAGCACAAGGAATGAAATTCCACTTACAACCACTTGGAACACTTGAATCTATACTCCTGGTACAAAACCTACAACAATAAACCATGAATTGCACCATCAACATCTCAATAATCATGAAACCATACCATAAACTCCATAAAGCCAACATAATCAAACATCTCCATATTTCCCCAATACCTTAAACCAAGAAATAACCAAAGCCACAAGCTTACCTTAGCTCCTTGAACTCAAAATAACCTTGTTTTCTCTTCAATAATCCAACAAGAAGCTTGAATCTAAGAAAGGAAAGAAAGAAAATGGAACCATATCTTCCCTTGAGCTGAAGAAATCGAGAATGAGGAGAGAAATGAGGGAAAAATGAACCAAATCATGTATTTAAGCACTTAAATCCAAAAACACGACTTTACTGTTCACAGACCGCGGGTGCGCTCCATAAAGGACTGCGGGTGCGCTCTTGCTACGGGAAAACAACCGAAAACCTGAAGCCTGAGACCGCGGGTGCGCTTCATTACGGACCGCGGGTGCGCTCCTGCTTCGGTCATGCCACCGCGTACTCTGCGCATAGCTTCTTCAAAGATCGCCTCCGAAACGCCTCTTCCCGTCATAATATGGAAAAATGGTAAACTACAAAGTTGTAGCTCTATGTCTTTTCTTGAACCGCCCAAAATTTCAGATCATTTGGAGGTCTGAGTAAAAGGTTATGCTAAATCTCCCAACTTGTGTCACTGGAGGAACAACGAAACACACGACACACTTCGGGGCACTTTTGGCTTACCTTCCACAATGATTTGAACAACACTCAAAATAAGAAAGTTATACCTCTATGTCTTATCTAACCACTCCAATTGGCCTCATACCAATTGGCTCAACATACGAATTATCATGAATTTAATCGTAACTACGCTACAATCAAACTACACAACATCTATCATCAACAATACTATAAATCATAAATCGTCATCCTTAACATCAAAACTATACTTAAACTTACCCAAATAGTCAATAACCATAAGAAATCCTAAACCATACCGATCACCAAGCTTGGATATTACATTAAGACTAGAATTTGTGGTGTAAACGGCATGTTTCATTGGCAAGGGCATGGAGATGTCCATTCACATAGATGGGTGATCATATGATGATGCACTGAACAACTCTCTCTCGGACTATCCAAGTGGTTCCCACTTATCGAGTGGAATAGTCCGCAGTTATGGTTGTACACTATTAGTCCTTTGACCCGGGACAATGTATGGGTTATACGTACTAGCATGCACTTTGATCTGTTTATCGACTCCACCGAAGGTCATCAGATGGCGAGGTTGGGTGTATTTCGAAATACGTAGGAGCAAATGCATTGTAGTCGGGGATTCACCGTTTGCCTACGGATGAAGATATCATATTTGATCAATGAGTTAATACTGCATAGAGTCTCTGGCTAGAACAAGAAATGTGCTTTAGGGAAAGGTGTTTCCTAGTTGCACATGCCATGCCACTATTAGTATTCAAAGATAAATCGCATCGTTATCGAATTCATATGCAACTCTCGATATACCAATGGTTGCAGATTCGATCGTGATATATGTGTTGAAGGGACCATACTGTATGCTAACCATGACTAAAGGTTCTTGCATGCACTATCAGTGATACCTAGGAGATCATGGGGCGATGATACTAGACGCTCTTACCATGATCCGATGGGTGCAATCAGAAATGAGTTATGACATTCTTAATCAATGTGTTGATGAAAAGAATGGGGCTAATTAGGGTAAGCCCGAATAAGAATAAATGTTATTCTGAATCACATGGAGATGTGAACCCACGGCTAGTTGTATCCCTGAACTATTGAGGGTTACACAAGTATCGGATTTTGTGCTCGAGTAGAGATAGTCAAGTTTCAAAAAGTTGGAATTTGGCGACTATAGTTTGATGGAGATCAAACAAGAAGTTTATAAAGGAGTTTATGAGCTGATTCCATAGAATGAAATAAATGAAAGTTGGCATGATTGCTAAATAAGGAAGAAGAGTGGAACTGCCTATTTTGTAAAGGAGTTCACTAAAACTGGCAGCTGCCATATATTGTAACTGCCATTTATGGTAAGTTTTAAATTTGGTAAGTGAAAATTTTGATCTTCGAAATTTTCAGTTTTCATTATATGAACAAGATTTTTATCCTTGGTACATCGGCGCTTTCGGATCGTCGATCGGGATTATAATGAGTTCAAAATCATTTTTTTTGTGAATTTGGAATTTATTAATTAAATGATTGTGCTAGTAGTGATGACTACTAATATGCACAAATTCTCATAATTATTCTAGATGAGTCTAGAATTAAATTTACCAAGGAGTTAATTTATAAATTAAATAATTGTTATGTAATACATGTATATATTTTATATGGTGATATAAAATATGTTTCTATGATATTATTATATAATGTATTATTAAAAGTTAATAAATACATTATATATTAAATATGTGAGAGTTTAAATATAATGAAATTATTAGAGTCCTTGTGGGAGAGGGACTCCTAATTAGATTAAGAGTCTCACTCTATAAATACATCATTAGAGCTCATTGTTAGATGATGAAAACTCTGGTACACAAAACACTCAAGAATCCTTCCCTTCCTTGAAGAAAACTCATGGCCACCATAAAATATTGGTGAATAAATTTTGGCCCACAAAGCAAATTGGATTTGCTTAATTGTTGATTACGAATAAATAATTATTATTAACGATTGTTTAATAATCAATTAACACCAAATCCATGATTTAGAATCTTGGTAGTCTCGGCCATGAAATAAATTGGTTAGGAATTTTTTGGCCAAGTGATTTCCTTCACACACCGTGCCGCCGACGCAACACTATCAAAGGAGTTGGAAATTCGGAATGCGCAATCTTAACGCACAAATCGTTTGGATTTTCTAGTGCAAACCAAGCGAAAAAGACAGTCTTCGATCGTTGACCTAATTAGACGATCCAACGAAGGAAGTTTGTAGGGAATTACAAGAAGGGCTATATCTGCCTCAAACCGGAATAGTTTGGAGTTCAGCGTCTAAAATGCAAAGGTATAATATTAAACATCCTATGAATGTTTTAAACACACGACGCCCAAGAACAAAATATTTTAAACTTCCGCTGTGTCTTGGGTGCGAGAATAGATGTCCCTACAGTGATATCATAGCCGGTTATTCTCAATCGTGTGTTTTAATTAAATTGTGTTGAGTTTATTATTTCTAACCGCGTAAGAATTTTTTTGAAAAACGTCCCTAAAATTTATTTTTGAAAAATATTTTTTTTAAAAAAAACTTACTTTTGGTCTGCCCGGAACAGTTCCGAGCAGACGCGCCAGCAGCAACCGCGCGGCGTGCACACAATGCGCACGGAACTGCACAGCGCACGCGCAGGCGCTGCACGGCAGGCGCGCGCCTGCGCGCCTGTGCGCACGGCCAACACACAGCGTGCCTGCCAGCGCCCAATTGGATCAGGGAGCGGCGCGGGCGGGTGCCCGAGCGCTGTATCGTGGGCTTGAATTGTTCGGGGCAGGGGTGATTTTCTGATTTTTTAAAAGTTTGGGTTAATTGATATTTTGTGAAAATACGGACGATTTTAGCCCTAAAATAATTTTGATAAAATCAATTTTTTACAAAATAAATAATTAAAATATCATTTTAATTATTTATGGTAAAATGTGTTTTACAAAAAATTTAATTATTTAAAATTAAATAAAAGTTTTTATTTAATTCGATAATTATGGCGGTTAGTGATAATTTATGAGATTCACGATTTATTGATAATATGTGATATTATGGAATTATATAATATATGATATTATATTTTAAAAATATGATCGAGACTCATGACAAATGTGCTAGGTGTATGTTAGGATATTTTACGTGTTGTATTTTTGATTATATGATAATTAAAAGTGTACCTAGTTTATGGTCCGTTCCCACCCCCTAAATTTGTGTCCCAATGTGCCATGGATCTTTTATGTAACTATTAAAATTAGTGAGAGATCAAGATTTGAAGACGGTGGGCCCGATCCTCAGAAGGAGTTTTGAAGATCGAAAAGATGTAAAATATTGGAAGCTTATGTAATATTGCATTTATATCCCTGAATTTACCTAGGTTATGGACATGGATCCATATGTGACTCGTACGGATCAATTAGCTCTCGGTTATCTATCATCCTTTATTATTTATGATGTATGTAATATATTATAAATAATCAGTATGTGCGTTATTCTTAATATAATGACAAGAGTTGCATGAATTCGGCAATCATAGAAACAATCATGGCACGAGTTTTAAAATTAATGATGAGACAAATTTTTAAAATGAGATCCAAAATTTAAATCAAGCCCATTAAAAGGATAATTAAAAGAAAGTTTAATAATTCATTGCCTTCCATCAACGGTTGTTGCATGATGAACCCTATCCGCGGTCAGTGTCTGGCTCATATTATTGGGAGGCCTGGACGTCGGGAAGCTGTGACTTCCACTGAAATTTTTTATGTGAACTACGTGGAACTCCCATGACTTGGGCTCATATTATTTGGGGGTCTCATGGCGACCGTCCATTAAGGTTGAACATTGATGGGTTGGGCTCGACACGTGAAGAGAAAGGGGATCATATTATTGGACCCTCCTCAAACGTGAGACAAAATTACGTAAGTGTTGCAAGGAGTTGTAATTGGGCTCTACTTTTTGGAAGTTATGATTGGCTGATATTATTCGAGATCATAATTTTGCAATTGGGCCTTGCGTACTCACTAAGAAAATTGGATTTCCAGTTTTTCATCAGAGGGTGGTGAAAATGTCAATATAGTGGGAGGCAATTCGTAAAAACAAAATTCCATATTTTACGTCTTAAAAAATATTTTAAAATTTTCGGTAAATTTTATTATGTTTCCATATTAGTATATTTATGATTTCTTCGTGCAATTCATATTTGTTATTAAAAATAGCTTACCGAACACTAATTTTCAAGATTGGCTAGGAAAATTGTTCTAAATTCGGAGAAAATAAAATACACACTAATGTCAGTCTTGCTGAACTGACAAAACGTGCAAGATAGTGGGACCATAGTATGCAAGCTAAAGTGTAATGTGGGGGCCCGGACGCTGATCAAGTTCTTAATCGTAATTGGGACTAATTAATCGATTATAAAACAGGGTCTAAAAATTTTTCTTTCTAAAATGCGGAACGTAGTGAAATCAAGACATATATACATATCAGTATATATAAAATACAAGTCCTGTATCATAAACATTTATTCAAACTAGGGTTTAAAAACTAAAGTCAAGTGTTCAACCCTACATCTAGTCCAAGTCCGGTGCCACCACTCTAATCACGATCTAGCTCTTCATCTCCTCGACCCTGGACCTGTCCCACCTGTTGTCAAGTACACATACAAACAAGACAACAGCCGGATATACCGGTGAGAATATAATCCCCAGTATAAATCAATGAAACATGCAATCATATAAAACAATATCAAGCATGTAATCAGGTAACAGATATATGTGTCAAACGCTGAAACATAATCAATCATAGACTGTCGACATATACGTGACTCCACGTTTCAGACTAGACTCAATCCTAGTCTAGGGATCCCGGTTGCCAGATGTGGTATTCCTATATCGAATTCCGTAATAGAAGGAACCGTATTCCTATTAGTCGATATAACCAATATCCTGGTATTCCTACATCGAATTCCGTAATAGACGAATTCCCATTTCCTATTACTCGATATAACCAAACATCCGCTGTCCTGACCTATCCGTCATGGACTGTAACTCAATCGCTAAATCCTATCTTGAGACATCGTGCAATGTGCCGTGGCGATACCACCACTATCCGGCACTTCTGTCACAAGATAACTCGTCTAATACCTGTCATCTAAAATCCAGAGAACAAGTATATCATCAATTCAATGCAAATATCAATGCAATAAAGTAAAGTATGTGATTTAGGGAAACTCAAGTCCAAACCGACTCAAGTCCATCTCCCAATACCACATTGACTTATACCTTTCTTTCGTCGGTTTCTGGCTCAGTCGATGTCCTGAACTCACAGCCTGTCCGGCAATGACAATATCAATAATCTCATGTCAATATACCGTCCAAATCAATAACAATCTGATCAATCTGGACTTAATTCAAAATCAACGGTATAACGGTACAATTTCAGTATTCCCGTCAATACGACATTACTAGATAACAGTTACAATCCATAACCCATATCCAGTACAATCCATAATCCAATTCCAATTCAAATCTGTCTGGTATAGATCAATATACCCTAAGAAATTCATAACAATTCCATACTCAGTCCGTTTCTCAGTCTGACTTCGATTCTACGATGTCTAATATGTCAAGAACATCATATATGAATTCCATTCAATTCTGACAATAGCATAATTTCAAAGCATGTCAAAACGTAGCAAAACTTACGTCAAAGTGTAGCCTACGTCGTTAGGAACTCGATACCGAAGTCGGATTCAAAATCAGACGGACGGATTTCGCAGAAAAGGCGTAAGGATTTTCAACAACTTTCCTCGACTCTCTTCTCTCGATTCTGATTTCTGAGGAAATGTCTTGCATGTATATATATATATATATATACACCTCGCGCATGCATCAAGCCAAGTGGCTTAATTCTCATATTACACGTCTCGCGCTCGGGCGGTGGCAATCTACCGCTCGGACGCGAGCTCGGCGCTCGGGCGGTTGAAATCTACCGCCCGGGCGCGAAGGATTCTGTCCGTATACATCTGCGTTGGCGCTCGGGCGGTCATAAACTACCGCCCGGGCGCCACCTCCTCTGCCCGGAGCATACTCTTGTTGCACAATGGCGCTCGGGCGGTCATTTTCTACCGCTCGGGCGCCAACAGTTCTGTCCGAAACTTACCCAAGTCATGTGTACTCTTATTTCGTGTCCCGATTAATCCTTTCGTAATCCTATCAAATTATAAATCCATAATTACAGATTACTCGGATTAAATTTCCGGGCATTACATGTAATATGCTCACTTCTATGTCAAATGAACTATAGAGACAGTTTGAGGAAATTTTGAATGTTGTTACCATTCAAATACACATGCAAGAGTTGCATAGTACATGAAACTCGCATAATGATGCACACCACTTTCAAAAAGCACATGACTACACGCATGCAAGATTGGGCTCTTGCCCATGAGAATGATGTAAGTATAATTGGGTCTATTTGTTAGAGTAGGTGCCCGTCGAGCCAAGTGTTGGTCGAGTGTTCACAATGAAACTCTATGTATAAACAATCTTTATTTTAATAATATTTGAAATTATTGTTTTGGCACATCTTTATCTATATACCCATGCTAGTTGCATAGATAAAGTCCTTGAATATACAAATAGTAGAATGAATATGAGATCTCATATGATGAGTATCATGAAACTCATGTTTGCAATACTGTATATTCTAAACAGTTCCTAGTCGATTCAGCCGCCGCAAAGAGGTATATAGGCCGCTCGAGTTTGAGACTAGTATATGTGATGTGAGTACCATGTTTCATTGGTAGGGGACATTGTGATGTCCGAGCATGCAGATAGGTGCTCCTGGTAGAGTGCATTGAACAACCCTCCATATAGGACTTTCCAAGTGGTTCTCACTCATCGAGTGGAAACGTCCTAATTTATGGTTGTACACCATTAGTCCTTATGACCTAGGACAACATTGAGACTCTATGTGCTAGCATTGCACTTTGTGGCAAAGTTGGGTGTTTTGTCGAAACATATAGGAGTCGATGCATTGTAGTCATGGATTCACCGCTTACCTTCGAGTATGGATATCTTATGTGATCTCATGTATATGTAGTATAAAATCTCTGATCAGAGTATGGTGGTAATTATGAAATGGGTTTGATAGATTACACCATCGATGCAACTACGACATGACACATAGTATCGATTCTTTGACATCTCTCGATATACCAATAGTTGTCGAATCGGTTGGGATGTATGAGTTGAAGGGAGTGTACTGTATGCTAACCATAATTGAATAGTTCTTGCAGACACTATCATTTGATACCTAGGCAATCATGTAAGCGATGCTGCTAGGCATGTAACATGATTAGTTGGGTACTATCAGACTTGAGTTCTGACATTCTTATTATCAAGGAGTTGATAATTAAGAATTGAGCAATTGGGGTATGCTCATATAAGGACATGTTTAGTCCCGAATCACATGGAGATGTGAACCCACGGCTAGTTGTATCAATGAATCATTGAGGGCCACCACACAAGTACTAAATTTTTAGATCCCGTTGAGAAGTAAAAATAGTCCAATGTGTTGAACGACTTATAAAGGAGTTTATAAGCGCAAGAAAAATTAAAAGTATGACTTCTATAAAGGGAATGCGACTTTTAATTTGAGGAAGTGTTCCTAAATTAAAAGTTGGCAAAAAAATAATGTATTTGAAAATTGTGATTTTCATAAACATTATTATGGACTAAATTAAATTAATTCAAGTGTTGAATTAATTAACCACTAATGGACCTAGTAGAGTCCAAATAATTAAATTAATTCAAGTATTGAATTAATTAAATAACATTGGGCCTTGTAGAGCCCAATTAGAAATAATTATCAAACTAGTGGGTTTGAGCAAAATAAAGTGAGGTTTAAATGGTCCCAAATATATCTGATATATTTAAATTAAAGTTCATTGACCTTGTAATTGTTACAAGCCCAAACAAATTACATGCTTGGAAGATGAAGGGTTGGAGACAACTTTTGAGTTAATGGCATGGCATGCACATGCAACTTTTTTCTTCAACTTTTTCCACAACCAAGAAAATGTCTCCCTTTCTCTCCTAAAACATACATTGGCCGAAATTTCCAAGCTAGTATTCTCCTTCATTTGGCTTCTTCACTTGTTGATGAATGCACCCTCTTCTCAAAGAAAAATGCCATATATTTTCTAGTGCAAGTGTAAAGTGGATCTTCCTTGTTGGTGGTGAGCTTATTTTTTGAGCAAGGAGTGCTTATTGGAAGCTTGTAGAATAGTCTACCATTCAAGAGCTAAGGTGTTTACATCTTAGTTGGAGCCATAATCAATCTTAAGAGATTGATAGGTAAGAATTTCTAAAACACCCTATGAATGTCATTTTATATTTTTATTGTATTTGCTACAAACTATAGATAGGGTGTTCATTTTGCTTGCATGAAAAATATTTTGAAACTTCTGTTGCACAAGCGGGCACCTTAACCGATCCCCTATCAAGTGGTATCATGAGATATGGTTACTATTTTTTGTAGCATATACATGATATTATATTGAGGTCCATTTCTAACCGTATAAGACAATCGAAACAACTAAAATCAAGGCCGGTTTGGGGCGGTTTTTGGGCAGCAATTTGTTGCCATTTCGGGCAGCTTGGGCTGCCCGAGGGGTTGCCCAAAACCGGCATCAAGGGCAGCCCAAGAGCCCCTTGCTTTTAGCAAAATATATTTTTATGTAAGTTGGTGGGAATCTGGCGACAGAGCTCTGGCCACGGCGATAACGACTAGGGTTTCCAAAAGTGTTTTGGAATATCAAAGTGTCATGGGCCTTGAGTTGTTGGGCTATTGGATGGTTGACATATTTTGTGAAATTTAAATGGGCCAAAAATGTTTTTGGTGAAAAATGATTTTTTGGGCCCTTAAGTTTAAATTTACAAAAGTTGTGCATATTTTCTCATAAAATAAATAATTGAAGTTGGACTTTAATTAATTATAGTAAATAGTGATTTACAAGAAATTCGATTATAAATAAATTAATTAGAAAGTAGACAAAAGAGTTTGTATACTTTGTTATTTAGTTTATAATCGTGGCGGTTAGTGATCGGATCAAGATATATAATACTGTGTCAATTGATTATTGTGATAATTAATTGATGGTGTATGATATAAGATATTAAACATTAAGTATGATTGATAAGCACGAATTGTATAGCATTTTAGAGATCTTATTTTGTCGTATTCGTGCTTATCTGGCATTTTTATTCCGAGTTTCGCGCTTAATTCGTCTCATTATGGTTATATGCAGATTTGACCAAAAGATGGTGAAAGCCAAAGGAATGAAAGAAAAGTCAAGCTCGCAGTGCCATGTCACGAAATACCCGGAAAAATAGGAAAGTTTCTCAAGAGAGCACCCGGACCCAAAGACGGACCCCGTCTAAGGGTCCGTGCACAGAAACCCCCAAAGAAGAGAAAAGCCAAGTCTCCACGGACCTGTATACGGACCCTTACACGGGGTCCGTGTACCTCACCATCCCAGAATCCAAATTACAGTATGTTGACGGACCCCGGAGACAGGTCCGTGCCAGCCATTTTCCGAGACACAATTTACAGAAGCACAACGGACCCCTCGACGGACCCATGCACGGGGTCCGTGTCCACTTGCATCCGAAGGAAGAAAAATCCAGTAGGTACACGGACCCAGAGACGGACCCCTACACGGGGTCCGTGCCCAGTGTTCCGGAAGAATTTTGAGGCAGAGTCTACACGGACCCTTTCTCGGATGCAAGCACAGGGTCCGTGTACGCAATATCAGATCGAGAATTTGGCAAAGATTTTGTTCGTGAGTTTGGAGATATAAAAAGAAAAAAAAACCTAACACGATGGGTTGAAAACAGAGGAAGCAGCCGACTTGGAGAGAAAAGAAGAGCGCAAGCTTTGAACTTTTTGAAAACGGCGGCGACTTGGGCGAAAACAGCGCAATTTACACGCAAGATCCGCGCACCGTCATTGAGATTTCTCTTCTCTTTTATTTTCTTATTTTCTTAGACATGAATTCAAACATTGAATTTGATTTTAGTTTTGAATTTATGGAGTAGTTCTTCTTGTGATCGGGACCACGATAGGGACAAACGCATGATTTTGTTTATTCGTTGGATCGTTCAATTCATAATTATTTCTTGTTATTGATTGATGTTTGCGTAATTTTCGTGCTTCTGATTTGGCCAATTAAATTGCATGTTTGTTGTTCGATCTTGACTCGAAAGGGAATGGATTGAAATTTAGCTTCAAAAATATTAATCAACACACGGTTAAACCGACTAGAAATAGTATTCTGTTGACAGCTGTAATTCTATCGTTGATGCATGCGTTTTTGTTTAATTAAATTCAATTAGAAATAATTGGACTGTTAAATGAAAATAGGATTATAAATTCTAGAAATAGATTTATAATTAAATTAGAGGATTACATCGTGACTTCGAATAATTGCTAATCGAATAATTCCAGTGCATGAATTTAATCAGAGTTTGTTACCGTTGTGTGTTCCCGGTCATTCTATTTAAATTTGAAAATCCCGCGTCCAAGCTTCTCTGATATTGATTTAGTTATTACATTAGAATAACTTCGTTTAAAAATTCGTTTAGTTGAAATAATAATCAATCGCTCGCTTTTGTTTGCCTAGATTAAATAAAATAATCGAATCTTAGTAATTAAATAATAGTCTCTGTGGGATCGATACTTGGACTGTTCGTCCATTTACTATAACTTGACCTAGTCCGCTTGCTAGAATTAATCCCAACCGAAATCGTCGGTCAAGTTTTTGGCGCTGTTGCCGGGGACTATTTATTTGATATTAGGATAAACTATTTGTTTGAGACTAGGCTTTTACTCTTAGTTTAATTTTTTTTTTTTTATTCGTTCTTTAGCATTTTAATTACTTTTGTTTATTCTACTTATTCTCGCTTGGAGCTTAAATCATGCACTTAAATTTTTTGATTTCAGGGGTTAGCTCGTGTTATATGAGCCGTGCTCAAGACGTAAAGAATCTAGTGCCACTTGATCTTGAGATTGAAAGCACTCTTCGCAGTATCCGCAAAGCTCGAAGGAATAACAACTTGACTCTAGAATTTGAATCTGAAGCAGAATCTGATTTGGACCATAAACCAGAAGTTGAGGAAATGGCCGGGGAAGAGGATAATCGCACTTTGATGGAGCTTCATAGGACAGCATTTGGAGGGTATGGTTCTAGTATCATCCGCCCTACGATTCAGGCAAATACATTCGAGCTGAAGCCAGGCATCATCCAGATGATCCAAATGCAAGTAAAGTTTGGTGGAGCACCATCTGAAGACCCCAATGCACATCTGGAGAATTTTCTGTCAATCTGTGATACGATTAAGTGCAATGGGGTGAGTACTGATGCCATTCGACTCAGACTATTTCCATTCTCCTTGAAAGGAGAAGCTATGGAGTGGCTTCGCGACCTTCCAGCTGGTTCTATCACTACTTGGGATGGGCTAGTTGAGTTCTTCATGCACAGGTATTTTCCCCCTACTAAGATTACACAACTGCGAAATGAAATCACTTCATTTAGACAGAGAGATGGGGAATCATTGAATTCAGCATGGGCGAGGTTTAAAAAGATGTTGAGAATGTGCCCGAGACATGGTTTTTCAGTAGGCCAGCAGGTGGAGACATTTTACTATGGGGTAGATCCTTCTGTGAGATCTATGCTCGATGCGGCAGCAAACGGAAGTTTGTACAGGAAAACGCTGAAAGGGGATCGGTTACGGTGACCGGAAGCGCAACGGAAGTTTAAAAATTCGATTTTTCATAAAAAATTTCGGCCACCACTACATTTTGTGCAACAAATACAATAAACCACAAAAATGACATACATAGTGTGTTTTAAATAAATATACCTATCAATCTCAAGAGATTGATTATGCTCCAACTTTGTTGTCAAACAACAAAGCTCTTGAAAGGTAGAAACTATCTTCAAGCTTTCCAATGAGCACTCCTTGCTCAACTATTAAGCCCACCACCAATTAGGTAGATCCCCTCATATTTTGCACTAGAAAAATATGAGGATTTTTCAAAGAGAAGTGTTTTTGATCTCCAACAATTGAAGAACAAAAGAGAGAAAAATGGAGGAGAGAAAATATGCTATGTTTCGGCCATCTCATGTTGGAGGGGAAGGAGAATGAGTTAATTTTCTTGTCTTGGTTGTGAAAAAAGCAAAAAGCAAAAGGTGCATGCCTTTCATTATTTTAATAAAAAGTAATCTCCAACCCTTCACCTCCCATGCATGCATATAATATAGTTTTTAATCAAATTAAAAACTTTGGACTAAATTTAATTATCTCAAACATATTTGAGACTAATTAAACATTACTTGAATTTACTCAAGTCCCACTAGTTAAATAATTAATTTAAATTGAGCTCTACAAGACTCAATATAATTTAATTAATTCAACACTTGAATTAATTTAATTATTTTGGACTCTACTAGGTCCACTAGTGTTTAATTAATTCAACACTTGAATTAATTTAATTTAGTCCATAATAATGTTTATGAAAATCACAATTTTCAAATACATTATTCACTTGGCCAAATTTTAATTTAGGAACACTTCCATAAATCAAAATTTACATTTCTCTCATAGAAGTCATACTTCTATTTTTCTTTACACTTATAAACTCATTTATAAGTCGTTCAACACATTGAACTATTTTCTCCTTTATAGAAGTCATACTTCTAATTTTCTTTATGCTTATAAACTCCTTTATAAGCCGTTCAACACATTGAACTATTTTACTTCTCAACGGGATCTAGAAAGCTATCACTTGTGTGGCCCTCAATGGTTCATTGATACGACTAGCCGTGGGTTCACATCTCCATGTGATTCGGACTAAACATGTCCTTATATGAGCATACCCCAATTGCTCCATTCTTACTTATCAACACCTTGATAACAAGAACGTCAGAACTCAAGTCTGATAGTACCCAACCAATCATGTTAAATGCCTAGCAGCATCGCTTACATGATTCCCTAGGTATCAAATGATAGTGCCTGCAAGAACCATTCAATTATGGTTAGCGTACAGTACGGTCCCTTCAACTCATATATCCCGATCGATTCGACAACCATTGGTTTATCGAGAGTTGTCAATGAATCGATACTATGTGTCATGTCGTAGTTGCATCGATGGTGTAATCTATGAAACCCTTTCATAATCACCACCATACTCTGGCCAGAGATTTCGATCTACATACACATGATAACACATAGGATATCCATACCCAAAGGTAAGCGGTGAATCCCCGACTACAATGCATCGACTCCTATGTGTTTCGACAGAACACCCAACCTTGCCACCTGATGACCCCATGAGAGTTGGTAAACAAGTCAAAGTGTAATTCTAGCACATAGAGTCTCAATGTTGTCCCGGGTCATAAGGACTAATGGTGTACAACCATAAACCAGGACTTTTCCACTCGATAAGTGAGAACCACTTGGAAAGTCCTTTAATGGAGGGTTGTTCAGTGCACTCTACCAGGAGCACCTATCTGCATGCTCGGACATCACAATGTCCCTTACCAATGAAACATGGTACTCACATCGCAGATACTAGTCTCGAACTCTAGCGGCCTATATCCTTCTTAGTGGCGGCTGAATCGACTAGGAACCGTTTAGAATATACAGTATTACAAATATGAGTTTCATGATACTCATCATATGAGCATCTCATATTCTTTCTACTATTTGTATATTCAAGGGCTTTATCTATGCAACTAGCATGGGTATACAGATAAAGATGTGCCATAATAATAATCTCAAACATTATTAAAATAAAGATTGCTTATACATAGAGTTTCATTGTGAACACTCGGCCAACACTTGGCTCGACGGGCACCTACTCTAACAATCTCCCACTTGCACTAGAGCCAACTACCCATATGCTTTAAACCCATTGATTCGCGATGCTTGTCGAATAATGGTCCAGGTAAAGGCGTAGCTAGTGGATCAACAACATTATCGGCGGAGCCGACTTTGTCAAAAGACACTTCTCCTCTTTCCACAATCTCTCCGAGGATGTGGTACTTTCTCAATACTAGTTTGGATTTCTGATGAGACCTAGGCTCCTTTGCTTGAGCTATAGCTCCCGTGTTGTCACACAACACCGGGACAGGAGCAACTCCATTAGGAATGACGCCCAACTCTTGGACGAAATTCCTTATCCAAACAGCCTCCCTTGCTGCATCTGATGCAGCAATGTATTCGGCCTCTGTGCTAGAATCCGTAGTATTGTCTCGCTTGGAACTCTTCCAAGAGACAGCAGCACCATAGAGCATGAATACAAAACCAGAGGTTGACTTCGAGTCATCGATATCGCTTTGGAAGCTAGAGTCGGTATAGCCTTCCAATTTTAGTTCTCCACCCCATAGACCAAGAACAATTTATTGGTCCTTCTCAACTACTTGAGGATGTCTTTCACAGATTTCCAGTGTGGAAGACCAGGGTTCGATTGATATCTACTCACTACACTTAGTGCGAAAGCCACGTCAAGACGTGTAGATATCATCCCATACATGATGCTACCAATTGCCGAAGCATACGGAATGCGTGTCATCGCCACTATCTCTGCATCAGTCTTGGGAGACAGACTTGGATAGGGACACGCCATGACACATTGGTAGATGTCCTCCCTTGGACTCATCCATCGAGAACGACTTCACGATGGTATCAATGTATGTGGACTGGGTGAGACCAAGCAATCTTCTCGATCTATCTCTATAGATCTGTATTCCCAATACAAAAGATGCTTCCCCCAAGTCCTGCATCGAGAACTTACTCGCTAACCATATCTTAGTTGATTGCAACATTCCTACATCATTCCCAATGAGTTGAATGTCATCAACATATAACACCAGGAATGTCACAACACTCCCACTGACCTTCTTATACACATAGGGTTCCTCAGGACTCTTAGTAAATCAAACTATTTGATTGTACTGTCGAATCTGAGGTTCCAACTCCTAGATGCCTACTTTAGATCATAAATAGATCTCTGAAGTTTGCATACCATATGCTCACTTCCGATAGATGTTAACCCTTCAGGTTAAGACATGTAAATAACTTTCTTAAAATCCCCATTAAGAAAGTCTGTCTTGACATCCATCTGCCATATCTCATAGTCATACCATGCAGCTATGGCTAGCAAAATCCTTATGGACTTGAACATTGCGACTGGGGAAAAAGGTTTCCTCAAAGTCAACTCCTTGTCTTTGAGTATATCCTTTTTCCACCAATCGCACCTTGAAGGTCAATACCTTCCCATCCGTCCCAAGTCCCTATGGGAACCTTTCCCTCAGGTGGATCTATAAGATCCCACACTTGGTTCGGATGCATGGAATTCATCTCAGATTCCATCGCTTCAAGCCATTTGGATGAATCGGCATCAGATAACGCTTCCTTGAAGGTCCTTGGATCACATCCATGGTTAGGCTCATCATGGCCCTCTTCAAGAAGCTGACCATACCTCATAGGTGGTCTCGAGACTTTCTCGTATCTTCTAGGAGCTTGTATCTCCTCTCTTGGCTCTTCGGGTGTGGGTTCTTCAATTGTGGGTGTCTCTCGAACCTCTTCGAGTTCTATCATCTCCCCTTTTTCTATCCAATAGAAATTCCTTTTCCAAAAAGGTTGCATTCCTAGAAACAAACACCTTTGTTTCTTGGGGATGATAGAAGTAGTATCCAATCGAATTCATTGGATATCCCACAAAGTAGCATAAAATGGATCGACTATCCAATTTATCTCCCACTACCTGCTTCATAAGCAGGGCACCCCATATTCTATGATAAGAATACTTAGGAGGCTTACCCATCCATATCTCATATGGTGTATGCCTTTGAATGGACATTTAGTGGAATATCTTTTAATTTTAAGTTATAGATATCGTTTTCAAGTTCTCAAGTACCAATAAAACATTCATTCATGTAAATGTTGCAAACACCTTTGCAAAATAAACAAGAATATCCATTTTTATCACCATAGAAATGGAAACAATGTTTTTCACCAAAGTGGTACAAACAAAACATCTCTTAAAATTAACTTAAAATCATTGTTCAACAATAAGTAAACATTTCTTAAGGTCTTGGCAGCAACTCTTGCTCCATTGCCCATCCTCTAGAAGGTCACACCTTCCTTAAGCTTTCTACTTCTTCCCATCACCTGTAACACATTACAGATTGTAATCCACATCCGGTATCCAATACCCAAGAAGTAGAGTTAACTGAAATGTTTACTTCAATGTAGAACATACCATTTTCAGAACTTTTCTGGGCAAGATATTCTTTCAATTTCGCCTCCAATGTCCAGGCATCTTGCAGTGATGACAAACATCACTAGTCTTGTCAGCCTTAACTGGTGTGGCTGCCACAACGGGATTCGGAGATTGCCTCAACAAGGGCACGTTCTTCTTGGGACGTTGGAAAGAACTCTTCTTTCCCTTCCCATGTGGATCAATCTTCGTACCAGATGAAGAACCCACATAAAGAACCAACTTCTCTTTCTTGATGGTGGATTAAAACGTAACAAGCATATTCACCAACTCCTCAAGTGTCGGCTCTATCTTGTTCATGTTGAAGTTCACCACAAAAGGATCAAATGAGCTAGGCAATGATAACAGCAACACGTCGGTGGTCAACTCCGAAGGCAAGATCAGATCCATGCCAACGAGCTTGTCCACGAGCCCGATCACCTTTAGGCCATGCTCATGGACCGAGGCCCCATCTTGCATGCGTAAAGTGATCAGCTCCTTGACGGTAGCATGCCTAAGAGGACGTGTTTGCTCTCCAAAGAGCTCCTTGAGGTGCAAATGAATGTCAGCAGCATTCTTTGCACCCTCAAAAACGCCTCTGCAGCTCATCATTCATAGAAGTCAGCATATAACACCTGTCTATCAAGTCATGGTCACACCATTCCTTGTAAGCCTGCAATTCCTCAGGAGTGCAGTGAGTCGGAGCCTCAACAAGGGGCGACTCAGTCAGTGTATATGCTACCCTTTCCGAATTCAAGACGATTTTCAGGTTTCTTAGCCAAGTGAGGTAATTAGGTCCAGTTAATATGTGTTTGTCGAGTATTACGGATATCGGATTGCGAATCGAAGACATTGTCAATTTGTACTGAAAGTAAAAACAGATAAATGTTGATGACTATTTTAAAATATTTGGTAAGATATAAAGTATGGACTTTAACTTTATAAATATTTACTCCCACTGTTTTGACATCTTTCACTACCCTCTAGTGAAAACGGGAAACTCCTTTCCTCAGTAGGTACGTAAGGTCCAATTAGCGAATTATGATCCCGATTATACAGCCAATCACAATTCCTAAAAGGTAGTTTCCCAATTGCATCACAATGCAACCCCTAACGTAAACTTTTGTCTCACGTTTGATTAGGACCCATTATAGACGTCGTTCATCTTTACGTGTCAAGCCTTACCCATCGATGTTGAACCTTAATGGATGGTCGCCATGAGTTCCCTCAATTATCTGAGCCGAAGTCATGGGAGTTCCACGTAGTTCACATCACCATGTCAATGAATGTCACAGCTTTCCGGCACTAAGGGCCCCCCCAATAATATGAGCCGAGCCCCGAGTACGGGTAGCGTTCATCATGCACCCATTGTCGATGGAAGACAAGGAAATTATAACCAAATTTATAATTCCCCTTTTCGGACTTGATATTAATTTTGAATCTTATTCAAAATGAGGGTTTTAATTTTGAAAGGTCTCATCATTAATTTTATTTAAAAGCTCGCCATGTTTGATCGTTTGTTTGCCGGATTCATGCAACTTTGTTATTATCATAATAATAACGCACATACTCATTATTTATAACATATCATGCATATATTATAAACAGTAAACAAAACAAGGATGATCAATCGCCCCAATACTAACGGACCGTGTGAGCTAAACACGGGCCTAGGTCCAATCCTAGGGAAATGCACGGGATGCAAATGCAACTATTACATAAGCTTCCAATATTTACATGTCTTCGATCTTCATAATCATCATGGCCACCATCTTCCAATCTTGATCATCCACTATACTAATATTTACAAATAAATATCCATGGCAAATAGGGATACATCTCATGGGGGGTGGGAACGGGCCATAAACCAAGCCCACTTTAAATTTGATAATTATTACAATCATTCAACATCAAATATCCTAGCATACACCTAGCAAATTGGGCTTGGGCTTTTGATCATCCTTCATGCATAATATCACATATCATACACCATCAATTAATTATCACAATAATTAATTGATCCAATATTATATATCTTGATCCAATCACTAACCGCCACGATTATAAACTAAATTAACAAAGTATACAAACACATTTGTCTACTTTCAAATTAATTTATTTATAACCGAATTTCTTGTAAATCACCATTTACTATAAATAATTAAAGTCCAACTTAAATTATTTATTTCATGAGAAAATATTTGCAACTTTTGTAATTTTAAACTTAAGGGCCCAAAAAACTTATTTTTCACCAAAAACATTTTCGGCCCATTTAAAATTCACAAACATGTTAGCCATCCAATGGCCCAACAACTCAAGGCCCATGACACTTTGATATTCCAAAACACTTTTGGAAACCCTAGCCGTCATCGCCGTCGCCGGAGTTCCGTCGCCGGATTCCGGCCAACATGCAAAATTTTTTTTTTATTATTAAAAATAGGGGGGCTGTTCGGGCAGCCCCTCGGGCTGCCCTTGCTGCCCGAAATGGGCAGCCCCTCGGGCAGCCCGAGCTGCCCGAAACGGGCAGCAACATGCTGCGCGAAAAACGCCCCAACAAGCCTTGAGTTTCGTTGCAAATTTTCGGTCTCATGCGGTTAGAAATCAATCTCAACATAATATCTTGTAGTTGCTACACAAAATCGTAACCATAGCTCGGATACCACTTGAAAGGGGATCGGTTACGGTGACCGGAAGCGCAACGGAAGTTTAAAAATTCGATTTTTCATAAAAAATTTCGGCCACCACTATATTTTGTGCAACAAATACAATAAACCACAAAAATGACATACATAGTGTGTTTTAAAGAAATATACCTATCAATCTCAAGAGATTGATTATGGCTCCAACTTTGTTGTCAAACAACAAAGCTCTTGAAAGGTAGAAACTATCTTCAAGCTTTCCAATGAGCACTCCTTGCTCAACTATTAAGCCCACCACCAACTAGGTAGATCCCCTCATATTTTGCACTAGAAAAATATGAGGATTTTTCAAATAGAAGTGTTTTTGATCTCCAACAATTGAAGAACAAAAGAGAGAAAAATGGAGGAGAGAAAATATGCTATGTTTCGGCCATCTCATGTTGGAGGGGAAGGAGAATGAGTTAATTTTCTTGTCTTGGTTGTGAGAAAAGCAAAAAGCAAAAGGTGCATGCCTTGCATTATTTTAATAAAAAGTAATCTCCAACCCTTCACCTCCCATGCATGCATATAATATAGTTTTTAATCAAATTAAAAACTTTGGACTAAATTTAATTATCTCAAACATATTTGAGACTAATTAAACATTACTTGAATTTACTCAAGTCCCACTAGTTAAATAATTAATTTAAATTGAGCTCTACAAGACTCAATATAATTTAATTAATTCAACACTTGAATTAATTTAATTATTTTGGACTCTACTAGGTCCACTAGTGTTTAATTAATTCAACACTTGAATTAATTTAATTTAGTCCATAATAATGTTTATGAAAATCACAATTTTCAAATACATTATTCACTTGGCCAAATTTTAATTTAGGAACACTTCCATAAATCAAAATTTACATTTCTCTCATAGAAGTCATACTTCTATTTTTCTTTAAACTTATAAACTCATTTATAAGTCGTTCAACACATTGAACTATTTTCTCCTTTATAGAAGTCATACTTCTAATTTTCTTTATGCTTATAAACTCCTTTATAAGCCGTTCAACACATTGAACTATTTTACTTCTCAACGGGATCTAGAAAGCTAGCACTTGTGTGGCTCTCAATGGTTCATTGATACGACTAGCCGTGGGTTCACATCTCCATGTGATTCGGACTAAACATGTCCTTATATGAGCATACCCCAATTGCTCCATTCTTACTTATCAACACCTTGATAACAAGAACGTCAGAACTCAAGTCTGATAGTACCCAACCAATCATGTTAAACGCCTAGCAGCATCGCTTACATGATTCCCTAGGTATCAAATGATAGTGCCTGCAAGAACCATTCAATTATGGTTAGCGTACAGTACGGTCCCTTCAACTCATATATCCCGATCGATTCGACAACCATTGGTTTATCGAGAGTTGTCAATGAATCGATACTATGTGTCATGTCGTAGTTGCATCGATGGTGTAATCTATGAAACCCTTTCATAATTACCACCATACTCTGGCCAGAGATTTCGATCTACATACACATGATAACACATAGGATATCCATACCCAAAGGTAAGCGGTGAATCCCCGACTACAATGCATCGACTCCTATGTGTTTCGACAGAACACCCAACCTTGCCACCTGATGACCCCATGAGAGTCGGTAAACAAGTCAAAGTGTAATTCTAGCACATAGAGTCTCAATTTTGTCCCGGGTCATAAGGACTAATGGTGTACAACCATAAACCAGGACTTTTCCACTCGATAAGTGAGAACCACTTGGAAAGTCCTTTAATGGAGGGTTGATCAGTGCACTCTACCAGGAGCACCTATCTGCATGCTCGGACATCACAATGTCCCCTACCAATGAAACATGGTACTCACATCGCAGATACTAGTCTCGAACTCTAGCGACTTATATCCTTCTTAGTGGCGGCTGAATCGACTAGGAACCGTTTAGAATATACAGTATTACAAATATGAGTTTCATGATACTCATCATATGAGCATCTCATATTCTTTCTACTATTTGTATATTCAAGGGCTTTATCTATGCAACTAGCATGGGTATACAGATAAAGATGTGCCATAATAATAATCTCAAACATTATTAAAATAAAGATTGCTTATACATAGAGTTTCATTGTGAACACTCGGCCAACACTTGGCTCGACGGGCACCTACTCTAACAAACGCCAACCGCAGCGCTCGAAATCATATCTAATATGGCCGAGAGCAATGTGGGTTGGCAAGACAACCGCAAGGAGAAGAAAGTAGGATTCCTTGAGATGGATGCTCTGACAGCAATTACAGCAAAACTTGATGGATTGACGCATCAGATGGCACAGTTACAAGCACAGAAGTCAGCACCAATCAAGTCAGTGAATCAGATTCAAGGAAGTGCTGAAATGGTTGGTGGTTCATCTAGTGACATGCCCTTCATGACAGATATGTCCTGTGAGGGAATACAATGCTTCGCGGGAGACTCAGTTAATTATGTGGGAAACCAAGGCCGTCCACAGTACAACCCATACAGTTTCTCATATAATCCGGGCTGGAGGAATCATCCGAATTTTGGATGGAGGCAACCTGAAACTGCTGTTGAGCCACTACAGTTCAATCCGCCACAGCATCCTACACAGCAAAGGCCTCCTCAACAACCACCTAAACCGCCACAAGGTGCAGGACCTTCAATGCCACCTGGTTTCAAGCCACAAGATGGCAAGTCAAACCTTGAGGACATGCTTGCAAAGTACATAGCAGGAAATGAGATGAGATGGCAAAATCATGATGCCATGATGCAAAGAGTGGAGACTCAACTAGGGCAGTTAGCGACACAGATGGCTACACGAGCTCCGGGTTCACTACCTAGTGACACGGAAAAGAATCCTAAAGGTGTCAATGCAGTCACGGTGGCGTCTCCCATAAAGCAAGAGGTGGTTGATGTCGATAAGTATGCGAAGGAGAAGGAGTAATCAAAGCAAGGATCCAATGACACGAAGGAGAAAGGTAAGTCCCTAAACTTGAACTCCAATGTTGATATTAATTCGCTCCCCTTTCCCCAAAGAGCTAAGCAACTGCAATTGGATACTCAATTTTCAAAATTCCTTGAGATTTTCAAAAAGCTGCACATAAATATCCCATTTGCAGAAGCTTTAGCTCAAATGCCCTCATATGCAAAATTTCTTAAAGAAATCTTATCAAACAAGAGGAAATTGGTTGACTTTGAGACAGTTAAGCTTTCGGAGGAATGTTCTGCTATTTTACAAAATAAATTACCTCCAAAGCTTAAGGATCCAGGTAGTTTCTCTATTCCCTGTACCATAGGAACTTCATTTTTTGCTAAAGCTTTGTGTGACTTAGGTGCAAGCATTAACTTGATGCCTTATTCTTGTTTTGAGAAGCTAGGGATATGTGAAGTGAAACCAACTACAATTTCTCTACAGTTAGCTGATAGATTAATTAAATTTCCTAGGGGAGTTGTAGAGGATGTGTTGGTGAAAGTTGACAAGTTTATTTTTCCAGTGGATTTTGTTGTGTTAGACATGGAAGAGGATCGTGAGATTCCTCTAATTTTAGGAAGACCATTTTTAGCCACTGGGAAAGCTCTGATAGATGTACAAAAGGGTGAGTTGGTGTTGAGACTGAATGATGAGAGTGTGGTGTTTAATGTATTTCAGTCCATCAAATTTCCTAATGATACATCTGATTGTTTTAGAATTGATGCTACTAACGAGCTTGTTGAGTGTAGTTTGCAGGTACTGATAGGTGAAGATCCTTTGGAGGTTTGTTTGACTGATTCATGTTCAGGAGAGTTGGAGAATGAGGATATTAAGGAATACATGCTTTATCTGGAAGCAGGCAGACCGATTTCGAGAACGGTAAACTCTAGGATTGGGGAGCTTGGGCATGCCCCAAGACCTTTAAGGTCATCCATTGAAGAAGCCCCAATCTTAGAGATGAAACCTCTTCCTTCTCATTTGAAATATTTATTTTTACTTGACAATGATAAACTGCCAGTAATTGTCTCATCTATTTTGACAGGTTTGGAGGAAGAAAAGCTGCTGCGAGTTCTGAGGGATAATATCAAAGCAATAGGTTGGAGCATTGCAGACATCAAGGGGATCAGTTCATCCATGTGCATGCACAAAATTCTGATGGAGGCTGACCACAAGACTTCTACCCAACCTCAAAGACGACTGAACCCAGCTATGCAAGAGGTGGTAAAGAAAGAGGTGATTAAGCTACTGGACGCAAGTATTATTTACCCGATTTCTGATAGTAGGTGGGTTAGTCAAGTGCAAGTAGTTCCGAAAAAGGGTGGGATCACTGTTGTCAAGAATGAAAATAATGAATTAATCCCTACTAGAACTGTTACAGGGTGGCGTGTTTGCATTGATTATAGAAAACTTAATGACGCCACCCGTAAAGGCCACTTCCCCCTCCCTTTTATTGATCAAATGTTGGAAAGGTTAGCTGGTCATCCTTTTTACTGTTTCCTGGATGGTTATTCAGGTTATATGCAAATTCCTATTGACCCTGAAGATCAGGAGAAAACCACTTTTACTTGTCCTTATGGGACATTTTCATATAAACGAATGCCATTCGGTCTATGTAATGCACCAGCAACTTTCCAACGATGCATGATGGCAATTTTCAATGATATGATTGAGGATTTCATTGAAATATTTATGGACGATTTTTCTGTTTTTGGCTCTTCATTCGATACTTGTTTGATTAATTTGTCTAAAGTTTTGGAGAGATGTGAGGAGTCAAATTTGGTGCTGAACTGGGAAAAATGCCACTTTATGGTGAGAGAGGGATAGTGTTGGGGCACAAAATTTCTGAAAAGGGGATTGAGGTCGATAAGGCTAAGATTGAAGTGATAGAGAAACTCCCTGCCCCAACAAACATCCGAGGAGTGCGTAGTTTTTTAGGACATGCAGGGTTTTATAGACGTTTTATCAAAGATTTTTCCTGAATTTCTAAGCCACTGACAAATTTACTGATAAAAGATGTGAAATTTGATTTTTCTGCTGAGTGTGTGCAGGAATTTCAGGTCCTGAAGGAGAAGTTGATCACCGCACCAGTGATGATAGAACCTGATTGGGGGTCGCCATTTGAGGTGATGTGTGATGCAAGCGACACCGCTCTAGGGGCAGTGTTGGGCAAAAAGAGGGATAAATGTATTCATGTCATCTACTATGCTAGTATGACACTTTCCGCTGCCCAACTGAACTATGCCACTACAGAGAAGGAGCTTCTTGCCGTGGTTTTTGCTCTTGATAAGTTTAGATCGTATCTGATAGGGAGCAAAGTTGTCGTGCATACTGATCATTCAGCCTTAAAATATTTGATGGCTAAAAAGGACGCAAAGCCAAGACTAATTCGTTGGGTTCTTCTGTTGCAGGAATTTGATTTGAAAATCATCGATAGGAAGGGGACAGAGAACCAAGTTGCAGACCATCTCTCGCGATTGGAGAATCCAAGTACAGGTAATGAAATTATTCGCGATGATTTCCCAGACGAGCAACTGTTTGCGATCAACAGTCTACCATGGTATGCCGATTTTGTTAATTATCTATCAAGTAAGTTCATTCCTCCCCATTTTTCATACCAGCAAAAGAAGAAATTCTTCTCAGATTTGAAGTATTATTTGTGGGAGGATCCTTATTTGTTTAGAATATGTGCAGACGGTATAATCCGTAGATGTGTTCCCCAAGAAGAGGTAAGCGAAATTTTGTTTCATTGTCATGCTGGTCCGGCTGGAGGCCACTTTGGGGCAACTAGAACTGCATCCAAAGTCCTCCAGTCCTATTTTTATTGGCCTACTTTGTTTAAGGATGCGTATGAATATGTTACAAAATGTTCAAATTGTCAGCGCACAGGTAATATCTCTAGAAGACATGAAATGCCTCTTAATAATATTTTGGTATGTGAGATATTTGATGTTTGGGGTATAGATTTCATGGGGCCGTTCCCGGTTTCTTTTGGGAAAAAGTACATTTTGGTGGCTGTGGACTACGTGTCTAAATGGGTAGAGGCTACTGCATGCAAAACTAATGACTCTAGGGTTGTTGTTCAATTTCTTATGAAAAATATTTTCTCACGTTTCGGCACACCTAGAGCCATTATTAGCGATGGAGGTACTCATTTTTGTAATCGTCAGTTTGACAGTCTGTTGGTTAAGTATGGGGTCCGACATAAGGTGGCAACACCTTATCACCTCCAAACTAGTGGCCAAGTCGAGGTTTCAAATAGAGAACTAAAACGCATTCTTGAGAAGACTGTCGGTGCTTCGAGGAAAGAATGGTCTAGAAAACTCAACGATGCACTTTGGGCGTACCGCACTGCTTTCAAAACCCCCATTGGCATGTCTCCTTTTAAATTGTTGTATGGGAAATCGTGTCACCTACCTGTTGAACTTGAACATAAGGCTTACTGGGCGACTAAATTTTTGAATTTTGATGCTAAAACCACAGGTGATGATAGAGTGCTGCAGTTGAATGAATTGGATGAGTTTCGGTTGGAGGCTTATGAGAATGCCAAGCTTTACAAAGAGAAAACCAAACGCTGGCATGATCAGAACATTGTCGGTCGAGAATTTGCGGTGGGACAACCTGTACTATTATACAATTCTCGACTGAAGTTGATGCCAGGTAAGTTGCGTTCACGGTGGTCCGGTCCTTACACCATCACGCAAGTTTTTCCATATGGGACAGTGGAGATCACTAGCGAAGCGACTGGAGCATTTAAAGTGAATGGGCATAGGCTGAAGGTTTACCATGGTGGTGCCATACCCGATGAGCCGACCGCAGTGGATCTGCAGGATCCAAAATGAATCAAGGGAGTACAGTCAGGCTATCGACTCTAAATTTAGCGCTTACTGGGAGGCAACCCAGTGTTTAATCTTATTTTTTCTTTCTTGTTTTAGTTTATTTATCTGTACTAGTTTACTTTCTTTTTGTTTTTCCAGCATTACTCGAGAGCTAATCTCAGTGAATGGTGGTGCAGGTAATTTATCTACTGACGGTGGAATTTATCAGGTGTGGGAGAATTTTTCAAGGCGATCGATTTTCAAAATCTCGAATTGACCAGGGAAGTTTCTGTACAATTCTTGCATCTTGTGTGCTTGATTGAGTTTAAAATTTGAGTTCTAGATTTATAGAATTGTACATGCATGGTATAACATTTGGGTTTGGGTGCTTTATCTTTTCCATTTTACGTATGTGGGTTTGGTGCATTCGATGTCTTTCTTTCAGGAGTTGCTGATCTTTACCTCTGTCCACCACGTACTCGACATCTAACCAGGGAAGTGTTTTTGCTTTCACATTCTCGATAATTCTTTTTATATTGCTTTACACTGAGGGCAGTGTCGTTGTCAAAGTGTGGGGGTATGTCAGTTAAGTTTCACATCGTTGCACACACACTTAACACACTTTTCACATAAGATGGAACTATCTTTAGACTAAGAACTCGTGTTTCACTTGATAATCGGATTAATTTGTTAGACTTTGGGATCACCCGGAAAATTGCTTCATGCCTAGTATTGAGTGAGAGGAGTCGTAGTTTCAAGGAGAGAGTCTAACATGAACCAGTTATGTATCAACATTTTGTTCAATGCACGTGGTCAAACTTTTACTCATTGATAGTGAATTGGTGAATTGTGAAAAAAAAAAAAAAAAAAATCGAACAACGATCCCTAGAACTTGTCTGATTAGCCCTCGAAGCGAAAATACGAACGATGGTGACTTAGGGATGATTTAGGCGATCTTTGGACCGTTTGAGCCTTTCAAGCCTGACCGACACATCATTCATTGTCCCTAGTAACCCCTTTTGAGCCTGAAAAAAAAAATCGAATGGTGTGTGTCAATGACACACAGTTAGCCCCCATTCGTCAGTTTTCAATGTCCCACATCAACTACCTGAATCTTAGCCTATACACTTCTTCCTACCTACATGTGAGAGAAATAAAACTCCTGTGCACATTGAAATGTTTGAATTACTCCAGTAGATTGAAGAAATATGTATGAAGGAATCGATGAATTTTTATTCATGAAAAAAAAAAAAAGTGAAAAGAAAAGGAAAAAGGAGGAAAATGTATAGTGTTGAAAGCACCCGAAACAAAATTCTGTGGGTGAAAGTTGGTGGACAATGATAAAGAAAAGGAGACGCTAGAGCTCTGAAAATGATGAAAAGACAGTAACTGTTGACGAGTCGAAAGTTGAATGAATGTGCTACAGGAATAATTTTTATTGTATCTCACTTTTGATTCCCCTATCTTTTATTGTAGCCGTGAGCCTTGGCCTTACGTTATAAGCTTGAAAAGACCTATTAACCAGGTCATTTTCGTTCAACATTTAGTAGAGAGGGGTATGAAAGTCAAGCATATGGGGCGTTTCGATAACAAATAAAAAAATAAGTGATCATGAAACCAAGTAGCTGGAGATGAGTACGAGTCAGACCTACACACTACACACATCTTGTTCTGTTGATCCTTACTGGGTAAATGTTTGAATCTTGAATTGCAACGAAAACAAATCTTGTGATATGCGAAGCGTGATCTTTTGACTGGGGGTGAAAGAATTTGACAAATTGAGAAGTTTTGATTGTGGTACTTGAGTTCTGAATCTGAAATATTTTCATCTTTATTTTTTGTCTGATTTGTTCGAGGACGAACAAGATTTAAGTGTGGGAGAGTTGATAAGCACGAATTGTATAGCATTTTAGAGATCTTATTTTGTCGTATTCGTGCTTATCTGGCATTTTTATTCCGAGTTTCGCGCTTAATTCGTCTCATTATGGTTATATGCAGATTTGACCAAAAGATGGTGAAAGCCAAAGGAATGAAAGAAAAGTCAAGCTTGCAGTGCCATGTCACGAAATACCCGGAAAAATAGGAAAGTTTCTCAAGAGAGCACCCGGACCCAAAGACGGACCCCGTCTAAGGGTCCGTGCACAGAAACCCCCAAAGAAGAGAAAAGCCAAGTCTCCACGGACCTGTATACGGACCCTTACACGGGGTCCGTGTACCTCACCATCCCAGAATCCAAATTACAGTATGTTGACGGACCCAGGAACGGACCCCGGAGACAGGTCCGTGCCAGCCATTTTCCGAGACACAATTTACAGAAGCTCAACGGACCCCTCGACGGACCCATGCACGGGGTCCGTGTCCACTTGCATCCGAAGGAAGAAAAATCCAGTAGGTACACGGACCCAGAGACGGACCCCTAAACGGGGTCCGTGCCCAGTGTTCCGGAAGAATTTTGAGGCAGAGTCTACACGGACCCTTTCCCGGATGCAAGCACGGGGTCCGTGTACGCAATATCAGATCGAGAATTTGGCAAAGATTTTGTTCGTGAGTTTGGAGATATAAAAAGAAAAAAAAACCTAACACGATGGGTTGAAAACAGAGGAAGCAGCCGACTTGGAGAGAAAAGAAGAGCGCAAGCTTTGAACTTTTTGAAAACGGCGGCGACTTGGGCGAAAACAGCGCAATTTACACGCAAGATCCGCGCACCGTCATTGAGATTTCTCTTCTCTTTTATTTTCTTATTTTCTTAGACATGAATTCAAACATTGAATTTGATTTTAGTTTTGAATTTATGGAGTAGTTCTTCTTGTGATCGGGACCACGATAGGGACAAACGCCTGATTTTGTTTATTCGTAGGATCGTTCAATTCATAATTATTTCTTGTTATTGATTGATGTTTGCGTAATTTTCGTGCTTTTGATTTGGCCAATTAAATTGCATGTTTGTTGTTCGATCTTGACTCGAAAGGGAATGGATTGAAATTTAGCTTCAAAAATATTAATCAACACACGGTTAAACCGACTAGAAATAGTATTCGGTTTCAGTGTGCGATTTTAGGCGACAGCTGTAATTCTATCGTTGATGCATGCGTTTTTGTTTAATTAAATTCAATTAGAAATAATTGGACTGTTAAATGAAAATAGGATTATAAATTCTAGAAATAGATTTATAATTAAATTAGAGGATTACATCGTGACTTCGAATAATTGCTAATCGAATAATTCCAGTGCTTGAATTTAATCAGAGTTTGTTACCGTTGTGTGTTCCCGGTCATTCTATTTAAATTTGAAAATCCCGCGTCCAAGCTTCTCTGATATTTGATTTAGTTATTACATTAGAATAACTTCGTTTAAAAATGCGTTTAGTTGAAATTCAAAAGTCTAAGCCCAATTTTTCTAGGTGTATGCTAGGATATTTTGTGTTGAATGATTATACTAATTATCAATTTATAAAGTTGGCTTGGTTTATGGCCCGTTCCCACCCCATGAGATGTATCACTATTTGCCATGGATATTTAATTGTAAATATTAGTATAGTGGAAGATCAAGATTGGAAGATGGTGGCCTTGATGATTATGAAGATCGAAGACATGTAAATATTGGAGGCTTATGTAAAAGTTGTATTTGCATCCCATGTATTTCCCTAGGATTGGACCTAGGCCCGTGTTTAGCTCACACGGGCCATTAGTATTTGGGCAATTGATCATCCTTGTTTTGTTTATTGTTTATAATATATGCATGATATGTTATAAATAATGAGTATGTGCGTTATTATTATGATAATAAAAAAGTTGCATGAATTCGGCAAACGTACTATCAAACATGACGAGTTTTTGAACAAAATTAAAAACCCTCATTTTGAATAAGATTCAAAATTAATATAAAGCCCAAAAAAGGCAATTATAAAGGTGTATATAATTTCCATGTCTTCCATCGACAATGGGTGCATGATGAACGCAACCCGTTTTTGGGGCTCGACTCATATTATTGGGGGGGCCCTTGTAATGCCCGAGATTTTATATCGTGTTAAATTACGATTATAGATTTTTAATCGAGACGATTATGAAGGGGCTAACCAAAACACGAAATGAGATCACGCGTGAAAATTGAAGTGCAAGGACAGTAGCATCGGCGCACATGCGCGAGTATACGCGCGCACCTGCGCGACTGAATGCGCGCACATGCGCCAAACAGGCAGAAGACCTCGCGCATATGCGCGGAAGATGTCGTGCATATGCGCGAGCCTATGCAAGTGATGTCCAGAAGATATCACGCATATGCGCGGAACGAAGTCGCGCATATGCGCGAGTTGCCAAGATCGAGACCAGTAGGTCTCGCGCATATGCGCCAGAAATGTCGCGCATATGCGCGAGACATGCAGAAGGGAAAAGCGACATTTGGCTGTTGCATGTACGTGGGTTTATATATATATATATATATATATATATATATATATATATATATATATATATATATATATATACAAACGTAAATCTGAAGAAAGAAGCAAAAATCGAAATTGAGAGAAAGAATTGCTTCTTGATTTTAGAAATTCATTTACGATCAATCCGTCCGTTAGATTTTAAATCCGACTTCGGTACTGTGTTCATATCAACGCAGGCTACTATAGGACGTAAGTTTTATTACGTTTTGACATGTTTTGAAATTATGATGTTGTTAGAATCGAATACACGTCATATATGTTGTTCTTGACATGTTAGACAGCGTAGAATCGAAGTCAGATTAAGAAATAGACTGAATATGGAATTGTTATGAATTTCAGAATGAAATTGACTAGAATTGATATCAGATTTGTACAGTGGTTGATTGTAAATTTTTGGAATTGGTATAGACGGATATAGTATTACCAGTATCGTAAGATTGTACTGTTGTACCGTCAGAATATGATAAAACAAAGATGTTGTGATTTGATTAGAATATTGATACAGAATATTGGTATTGTCATTGCCAGATTGAACAGTAACAGACGTTGAATCAAGACTTTGATTGTATCAGATCGACAACAAGAAATGTATAAATAAATGTTGATTCGGGATTGTACAACTCGAGTTAGGTGTGACTTGAGTTTCCCTAAATCACATACTTTATTTTATTGCATTGATATTTGCAAATTATCAGATTGATATGTTAATGTATTGACTTAGAACAGAGTCAGAGTCCGAGTCTAGGGCAGACAGCCTAGCTAGGGCAGAACTGCCGAGTCTTTCTCAGAACCGATAAGACTCTAGACTTACGGTGTATCGAAGAGCCTTAGATGTAGATCGACGTCTAGCTCAGACACTCGATACAGCATACCAAAGTCTAAATTAGATTGGGATCCCTAGATTTGAGATAAGATAAGATTAGATCACGAGTCATTGATTCATGTAGTCAGATTAGATACATGTTTTGATGTTTGTTTATGATTTTATATATGTTTATATGATTGCATTTAATACATTGTTTATACTGGGATATTTATATCTCACCGGAGTTATCCGGCTGTTGTCTTGTTTGTATGTGTGCATGACAACAGGTGGGATAAGTACAGGGTCACAGAGGTGAAGACAGATCGAGATTAGAGTGGTGATTCCGGACTTGGACTAGAGATAGGGTTTAAACACTTGATAGTTAGGTGTTGAACATGAGATGTAAATTATTGTATGATGTTTGAGATTTATACTTTTATACTGATATGTATAGGAGTTTGATTCCATTACCTTCCGCATTTTAAAAAAAAAATTTAGACCCTGTTTACTATAATTGATTAATTAGTCCCAATCATGAATAAAAAGATGATTAGCGTCCGGGTCCCCACAACAGGTGGTATCAGAGCGATAGATCCTTTAGATTAAGATAGAAGAGGCTAGTGAGCGGGGTAGATTGAGGTTTTCTTTCCTGCTTTTGAATGCTAGCATGTCTTACTGCATTATGACATGTTACTTGTTTATCTGATTTGATATAGTAATGTGGGGACCCGGACGCTAATCATCTTTTTAATCATGATTGGGACTAATTAATCAATTATAGTAAACAGGGTCTAATATTTTTTTTTAAAAATGCGGAAGGTAATGGAATCAAACTCCTATACATATCAGTATAGAAGTATAACTCTGATAAAATATACAATCATACATACTCAGGTTCAACAACTACTATCAAGTGTTTAAACCCTAGCTCTAGTCCAAGTCCGGTATCACCACTCTAATATCGATCTGTCTTCACCTCTATGACCCTGTACCTGTCCCACCTGTTGCCATGCACACATACAAACAAGACAACAGCCGGATAACTCCGGTGAGATATAAATATCCCAGTATAAACAATGTATTAAATGCAATCATATAAAACATATATAAAAGCATAAACAAACCTCGAAGCATGTATCTAATCTGACTACATGAATCAATGACTCGTGATCTAATCTTATCTTATCTCAAATCTAGGGATCCCAATCTAATTTAGACTTTGGTATGCTGTATCGAATGTGTCTGAGATAGACGTCGATCTACATCTGAAGCTCTTCGATACACCGTAAGTCTAGAGTCTTATCGGTTCTGAGAAAGACTCGGCGGTTCTGCCCTAGCTAGGCTGTCTGCCCTAGACTCCGACTCTGACTCTGTTCTAAGTCAATACATGCACATATCAATCTGATAATCTGCAAATATCAATGCAATAAAGTAAAGTAGGTGATTTAGGGAAACTCAAGTCAAACCTAACTCGAGTTGTGCAATCCCGAATCAACATATATTTATACCTATCTTGCTGTCACTCTGATACAATCGAAGTCTGTCACTGTTCAATCTGGCAATGACAATATCAATATTCTGTATCAATATTCTAATCAAATCACAACATCTCTGTTTTATCAAATTCTGACAGTACAATCGTACAATCTTGCGATACTGATAATACTATATCAGTCTATATCAATTCCAAACGTTTACAATCAACCACCATCCAAATCTGATGTCAACTCTAGTCAATTTCATTCTGAAATTCATAACAATTCCATATTCAGTCCGTTTCTTAATCTGACTTCAATTCTACGCTTTCTAACATGTCAAGAATCACATATATGACGTGTATTCAATTCTAACAACATCATAATTTCAAAACATGTCAAAACGTAGTAAAACTTACGTCCAGTTGAAGCCTGCGTTGCTAGGAACACAACACCGAAGTCGGATTTAAAATCTAACGGACGGATTGAAATATAAAGGCGTAAGGATTTTCAACAAAGTTTCCCCAACTCCTCTAATATTCTGAGGGATTTTCGTTGCTGTATATATATATATATATATACATACACGAACATGCGACAAGCCAAATGTCATTTTTCCCGTCTGCATGTCTCGCGCTCGGGCGGACATAAAGTTCCGCCCGGGCGCGGAACTCTCGGCCCTCACAATCCATACAAGCGCGCTCGAGCGGTAATAATTTACCGCTCGGGCGCGGCCTTCTCTGTCCGAATAATTTTGAAGCGCATCCTTGGCGCTCGGGCGGTCAAAATCTACCGCCCGGGCGCCGAACCTTCTGCCCGCGACGTGAATTACCGCAACATTGGCGCTCGGGCGGTTGTTTTCTACCGCTCGGGCGCCACTAGTTCTGTCCCCACATTATGTAATTCATAAGTTTGGCTTAATTCGATCTCGTAATGGCCCGGTTATAATCACATTAGTTTATACTCAATAATCTCCACTTAACATGATATAAAATCTAGGGCATTACATTTCTCCCCCCCCTAAGATACGATTTCGTCCTCGAAATCACATGCATTTCATTCGTATCAACAAGGAGTATATATACAAAACTGTATAAGAATTTTACATCATCGAAACAACTCTGGGAATTCTTGTCTCATATCTGATTCAGTTTCCCAAGTTGCTTCTTCTACACCATGACGAGTCCATTGCACTTTCACAAGTGGAATCATCTTCGTTCTGAGCTGTTTTTCCTTACGATCAATGATCTGAATCGGTTTTTCAACATAGCTCAATGTCTCATCCAGCTCGGCCTCGTCTGGTTGTATAGCATGTGAAGCATCAGGAAGGTACTTTCTCAATAATGATACATGAAAGACATCATGTATCCAGGATAATGAAGGCGGTAAGGCAAGTCGATATGCACGATCTCCTATCTTTTCGAGGATCTCATAAGGCCCAATGTATCGTGGAGATAATTTTCCTTTCTTGCCAAATCTAACAACTCCTCTGAAAGGTGAAATCTTCAAAAATACTCGGTCTCCTGTTTCAAATACCAACGGTCTATGTCGAACATTGGCATATTTAGCTTGTCTGTCTTGTGCTGCCTTCATTTTCTTTCGATTAGCTTCACTTTTTCTGTCATATCTCTGATCATATCTGGTCCAATCTCAGGAACTTCAGAGATATCATCCCAATATAGAGGGGATCTACACTTCTTTCCGTACAACGCTTCAAAAGGAGCCATCTCAATACTCGTCTGATAGCTGTTGTTGTACGAAAATTCACAAAGAGGCAATGCATCTTGCCAATTAGTGCTAAAATCTAGCACTACTGCTCTCAGCATATCCTCCAGTGTCTGGATAGTCCGCTCTGACTGTCCGTCGGTCTGTGGATGATATGCGGTACTCAGATGTAACTTCGCACCGAGAGCCTGCTGCAAACTCTGCCAGAAGTGCAAAGTAAATCGAGGATCACGATCTGATACAATCGACTTCGGCACTCCATGCAATCTGACCACTTCTCTGACATAGATCTCTGCCATCTGGTCAAATCTGTACGTCATCTTGTACGGTATAAAACATGCAGATTTGGTCAATCTGTCAATCACGACCCAAATCGCATCACAACCTCGGGAGGAACGCGGCAACTGCGTCACAAAGTCCATGGAAATGTGATCCCATTTCCATTCAGGAATGGACAAGCTCTGTAATAAACCTCCTGGTTTCTTTCTTTCTGCTTTCACCTGTTGGCAATTCAGACATTTGGAAACAAATTCGGCAATGTCAGTCTTCATTTGTTTCCACCAGAACTGTCTTTTCAAATCGTTAAATATCTTTCTACCACCAGGATGAATGCTGAATCGACTGTTGTGCGCTTCTGACAATATCTATCGTCTCAACTCTGAAATATTCGGCACAACTAGACGATTATTCACATACAAAACATTATCACGTACCTGATACTCTGATCGATGTCCTGCTCTAACCATCGATACTGATTTCTGTACATTCTGATCACTTCGCTGAGCTGCCTTAATTCTCATAATCAGCTCTGGTTCTACTTGCACCGTATAAAGTCTCAACGGTCTATAATCTGTTTCAAATTCTAATCCAGACAAACAACAGTCTTCTATCAAATTTGAAACACCAATCGTCGATAAGGATAAAGAGCATACCTTTCGACTTAATGCATCAGGTGCTGCATTTGTGGGGACCCGGGCTCTAATTCTTTTTCTTGGGATTAAATGGATCATTATTCTAAAACGTGGGTCAATTTTTCGCTTTTACATTTAATCAAATTTAATTAAACAAGCAACAATCTTTATTTCATTTACAACATACAAACATAATATACATGTCTTATTCTGTATGTCCTCAACTAACTAGTATTAAAAGACAGTACATAATAAAAGACAACTATGGGTCCATCTGCTACGCCCGAGATCTCCACGCTAACACGATCATCTCTGTCTCGACCCAGATCCTGCCCCACCTGTTGTTATGCACACATACAGACATAACAACAGTCGGAAAATCGGTGAGAACAAATCCCAGTATAAACATGTATACATGCAGTAAAACAATCTAAAACATGAAACATGTTAATATGAATGTCATGCATACATAATCATGTAATACGAGTCTAATCATGTCTAGACGCGTCTCGACTAGAACTCTAGGGATCCCGTTGTGAATAAGACGTCACTGTCTGTCACCTACCCTCCCAATCGAGGTGCTGTACGTCTTATTCCTAGACTGCGGCCTGATCTGTATCCACGTCTACAAAGGGGCGGTGATCTTCCCCTAAGCTGAGATATCGCCGAACATCTAGAAGTCTGCCTGATCTCCAGACTGTCCTATCTTAATGCATGAATACAAAGTCTGTACACAAGCATAATCATTCTAATGCAATGCCACATGATCTGTAAACAAAGCATAGCAAGATCTGTATACAAGTTCTATAAACAAATCTATACACAATCATAATCATATCAAGATAAAATCAATAAAACAAGTATGTGATTTTGGTTGGGAAACTCAAATGTGATCTCATTTGAGTCGTGATTCCCCAAACAAAACATGTACTATACCTTTCTTGTCGCACAGTTGCCGTCACGGTTGACACCACGAATCTGAAATGGAAATGTAGATACATACCATATCAATTCCCAACTCAATTCAACACCTATCTAATTCTATTCGTGATCTTGGTACAGTCGGACGGCATAACGACAAGATTTCTCAATACCGGTCTCTCCAAATCTCATCATATATCAACATTATATCATCCTCAACTCATAATCCAATCATATGCACAACACCATATTCAAAATCGATATAATGTACTTCTAACTATGCTGAATTTCATAATAATTGCATATGATATCTGTTCTTCGATCTGTTTACAAATATATCATGCTCAATACGTCAAGAACATAATATAACTATCATATTCCAATTCCTCTAACATCTAAATCGTGAAACTTGCTAGAATTAAACAATACTTACATCACTTTGTAGCTTTCAAAGCAAGGAACACAATTCTTAACTCGGAATATGATTTGGATGGCTAAATCATAAGATATCTAACTCTAAAGCTTGAAAACCTTGAGAAGTTATGGAGGAATCTCGGTTCTGAGAGCTGGAAGTGAAGAATGAATGAATCAGCACGAATTCATATATATACCATGCCATGTGTCACGTTAAGAAGAAAGGGTGGATGGCTCGCATGCAGTACCACACCAGAGCGCGGGTGCGCTAAGCCTTCGGCAGAAATACAGTTTTCCAAAACAGTCGACCGCGGGTGCGGTCTAATTCTACCGCGGGTGCGGTGTGGCTACGGGAATTTTACTAATTTCCTGCCCATTGCACCGCGGGTGCGGTGCTTGCCAGACCGCGGGTGCGGTCTTGCACAGATAAAATTTCATATTTTATCGTACCGTTTCGCCCTGTCTGTTTTTGCGTTTCGTATTCAACTATCTACCAGAATCTCAGGCATTACAGCATTAGACTTTCCTGGATAGTATTTGATTTCACAATCAAAATCTTTAAGCAAATCAAGCCATCTTCGCTGTCTCATATTCAATTCAGATTGTGAAAACAGATATTTCAAACTCTTATGATCAGAATATATCTCAAACTTTTCACCATAAAGATAGTGTCGCCATATCTTTAATGCAAAGACAATGGCTGCCAATTCTAGGTCATGAATTGGATAGCGAGTCTCATGTGGTTTAAGCTGTCTTGAGGCATAAGCGATAACATGCCCTCGTTGCATCAGCACACATCCCAACCCTCTATGAGAAGCGTCGCAATAAACCACAAAATCACCAGTACCGGATGGAATAGTCAACACCGGTGCACTGGTCAACCTCTTCTTCAATTCCAGAAAACTGGTCTCACATTCTTCAGACCAAACAAATGGAACATTCTTCTGAGTCAGCGGAGTAATTGGTTTAGCTATACTCGAGAAATATTTAATGAAACGACGGTAGTATCCTGCTAAACCCATGAAACTGCGAATTTCAGGCACTGATGTCGGTCTTGGCCAAGAAATCACGGCTTCCACTTTACTGGGATCAACTGATATACCATCTCCTGATATAATATGACCCAGAAATACTACCTGTCTTAGCCAAAACTCACATTTCGACAGTTTAGCATATAACTTCTCAGCCCTTAGAATTTTCAACACAGTTCTTAAATGCTCAACATGCTCACTCATATTCTTTGAATAAATCAAAATATTATCGATGAAAATAATCACAAAATCATCGAGATATTTCTGGAAGATACGGTTCATCAATCCCATGAATACAGCTGGAGCATTCGTTAGACCAAACGGCATGACAATAAATTCATAGTGCCCATACCTGGTTCTGAATGCGGTCTTTGAGATATCAAAATCTCTGACTCTCAGCTGATGATATCCCGATCTCAAATCGATCTTGTAATATACTGAAGAACCCTGCAACTGATCGAATAAATCATCTATACGAGGCAAAGGATATTTATTCTTTACCGTTGCCTTGTTCAGTTGCCGATAGTCGATGCAGAGTCTCATCGAACCATCTTTCTTTCTTACAAACAATACTGGAGCGCCCCAAGGAGACACACTCGGTCTGATGTACCCCTTGGCCAGTAAATCTTCCAGCTGATCCTTCAATTCTTTCAGTTCAACTGGTGACATTCTGTACGGAGCTCTAGAAATCGGTACTGTACCTGGCATCAGTTCAATGCTGAAGTCTATCTCTCTAACTGGAGGTAATCCCGGGATCTCATCTAGGAAGACGTCAGCAAGCTCACGTACCACTGGCAGATCTGCCAATGCTAGACTCGACTTTAGTAAATCTACTGAATATACAAGGAACCCTTCTGCTCCTTTCTGTAATAATCGAGTCATAGATAATACGGATACTAAAGGAATTCTCGATCTAGAACCCTTACCGTAAAATTTCCACTCTTCAGCCATATCTGGTCTGAATCTCACTATCTTGTGGAAACAATCAACTGTCGCTCTGTACTTGGTCAGCATATCGATACCGATAATACAGTCAAAGTCAGACAATCCAAGTACGATGCAATCTAGTTCAATCTCATGCCCGTCATACTGCAGTACACAATGGTTAACCGAATTTACGGATATCAAACCCATCCCCAACGGAGAAGAGACAGACACTACAGTAGCTAACGATTCTACAGGCAATGCATGACTCAATGCAAATCGTTCTAAAATAAATGTGTGTGAAGCATCGGTATCAATTAATACGTAAGCAGGATAACCACATAAAGAACAGTTACCTGCCACCACGTCATCTGGTGCTTCCTGGGCCTGCTCCTCTGTCAAAGCGAAGACTCTGGCCTGCTTTCTCGGAGGCTGGCCAACTGTCTGGCTTCCTCCTGGCCTCTGCTGTGACTGAGCTGGCGCTGGCTGGAATGTATGAACAGCAGCGGATCGTTTCTCAGTTTGTGCTGCTGATCCTGATGACTCGGCCCCCTGCGATCTTTGGGAACCTCTTTGGGGACACACTTTAGCAAAGTGCCCCGGCTGTTTACAGAAATTGCAACTACCAGTCACTCCCTGGCATTGCTCAGTAGCATGTCTTCCTCCGCAAGTCTTGCAATAAACTCCAGTGTAACTCTGGTTCAGTCTGGAACCACCGGAGCTGGAAGAACTACTGCCAGATTTCTTGAATTGCTTTCCCCTGGCTTTCAAAAATTCTTTCTTTCCTCCACTACTGCTGCTACCCTCGAATCTGGGAGGTGGTTGCTGTGGTCTCGGTACTGGAGGCGTAAATGAAGCCCCTTTCTGTCTCATCAGACCGGCTTCTGCTCCCTTGGCTCTGTTCAGGGCATCAGTAAAATTATCCGGTCGCCCTGTGTTCACCAATGTGAAAATGTCGGGGTTCAGGCCATTGATGAACTGGTCAGCAGTAGCTTCTTCCCTGTCAGCCACATGTGGAGAAAATTTCAGCAAGGAGGAGAACTTTGACACGTATTCTTCTATGTTCATCGGTCCTTGCTTTAGATTGGCAAACTCCGCCCCCTTATCCTTCCGGTACGACACTGGAAAGAATCGTTGATAAAATTCAGTTCTAAATATATTCCAGGTAATCATCGTACCTCTATGCTCCATGGCTCTCTTTCTCGTGATCCACCAGTCCTTAGCAACATCGTGCAGCTGATGTCCAATCAATTTCACTCTCTTCTCATCCGTATACTCCAAGGATTCGAACAACATCTCTATATCATCGAACCAACTCTCGCACTCTACAGCGTTCTCTGTGCCTTTCAAGGTCGGCGGATGAAATGACTGAAAACGTTTCAATAACGTTTCCATTGGAGTCGGTGTGACATCCATTGGAGTATTTGGTGTACTTCCCTGTTCTGGTACTCGTCTCGGAGGCATATCTAATAATCAAATATATTAGTAACAGATACAACAATTCTGTTTCAATCCTCCTCTGATCATCTTACTGCTGATCTAGAATCAGTACTGATCCAATCTCAATAAAACATATTACTATATCAAATCAGATAAAGAAGTAACATGTAATAAAGCAGTAAGACATGCTAGCATTCAAAAGCAGGAAAGAAAACCTCAATCTACCCCGCTCACTAGCCTCTTCTATCTCAATCTAAAGGATCTATCGCTCTGATACCACCTGTTGTGGGGACCCGGACGCTAATCATCTTTTTAATCATGATTGGGACTAATTAATCAATTATAGTTAACAGGGTCTAATTTTTTTTTTTAAAATGCGGAAGGTAATGGAATCAAACTCCTATACATATCAGTATAAAAGTATAACTCTGATAAAATATACAATCATACATACTCAGGTTCAACAACTACTATCAAGTGTTTAAACCCTAGCTCTAGTCCAAGTCCGGTATCACCACTCTAATCTCGATCTGTCTTCACCTCTATGACCCTGTACCTGTCCCAGCTGTTGCCATGCACACATACAAACAAGACAACAGCCGGATAACTCCGGTGAGATATAAATATCCCAATATAAACAATGTATTAAATGCAATCATATAAAACATATATAAAAGCATAAACAAACCTCGAAGCATGTATCTAATCTGACTACATGAATCAATGACTCGTGATCTAATCTTATCTTATCTCAAATCTAGGGATCCCAATCTAATTTAGACTTTGGTATGCTGTATCGAATGTGTCTGAGATAGACGTCGATCTACATCTGAAGCTCTTCGATACACCGTAAGTCTAGAGTCTTATCGGTTCTGAGAAAGACTCGGCGGTTCTGCCCTAGCTAGGCTGTCTGCCCTAGACTCAGACTCTGACTCTGTTCTAAGTCAATACATGCACATATCAATCTGATAATCTGCAAATATCAATGCAATAAAGTAAAGTATGTGATTTAGGGAAACTCAAGTCAAACCTAACTCGAGTTGTGCAATCCCGAATCAACATGTATTTATACCTTTCTTGTTGTCACTCTGATACAATCGAAGTCTGTCACTGTTCAATCTGGCAATGACAATATCAATATTCTGTATCAATATTCTAATCAAATCACAACATCTCTGTTTTATCAAATTCTGACAGTACAATCGTACAATCTTGCGATACTGATAATACTATATCAGTCTATATCAATTCCAAACGTTTACAATCAACCACCATCCAAATCTGATGTCAACTCTAGTCAATTTCATTCTGAAATTCATAACAATTCCATATTCAGTCCGTTTCTTAATCTAACTTCAATTCTACGCTTTCTAACATGTCAAGAACCACATATATGACGTGTATTCAATTCTAACAACATCATAATTTCAAAACATGTCAAAACGTAGTAAAACTTAAGTCCAGTTGAAGCCTGCGTTGCTAGGAACACAACACCGAAGTCGGATTTAAAATCTAACGGACGGATTGAAATATAAAGGCGTAAGGATTTTCAACAAAGTTTCCCCAACTCCTCTAATATTCTGAGGGATTTTCGTTGCTGTATATATATATATATACATACACGAACATGCGACAAGCCAAATGTCATTTTTCCCGTCTGCATGTCTCGGCGGACATAAAGTTCCGCCCGGGCGCGGAACTCTCGGCCCTCACAATCCATACAAGCGCGCTCGAGCGGTAATAATTTACCGCTCGGGCGCGGCCTTCTCTGTCCGAATAATTTCGAAGCGCATCCTTGGCGCTAGGGCGGTCAAAATCTACCGCCCGGGCGCCGAACCTTCTGCCCGTGACGTGAATTACCGCAACATTGGCGCTCCGGCGGTTGTTTTCTACCGCTCGGGCGCCACTAGTTCTGTCCCCACATTATGTAATTCATAAGTTTGGCTTAATTCGATCTCGTAATGGCCCGGTTATAATCACATTAGTTTATACTCAATAATCTCCACTTAACATGATATAAAATCTAGGGCATTACAAGTAATATGTTTTATTGAGATTGGATCAGTACTGATTCTAGATCAGCAGTAAGATGATCAGAGGAGGATTGAAACAGAATTGTTGTACTTGTTGCTAATCTATTTGATTATCAGATATGCCTCCGAGACGAGTACCAGAACAGGGAAGTACATCAAATCCTCCAATGGATGTCACACCGACTCCAATGGAAACGTTACTGAAACGATTTCAGTCTTTTCATCCGCCAACCTTGAAAGGCACAGAGAACGCTGTAGAGTGTGAGAGTTGGCTTGATGATATAGAGATGTTGTTCGAATCCTTGGAGTATACAGATGAGAAGAGGGTGAAATTGATTGGACACCAGTTACACGACGTTGCCAAGGACTGGTGGATTACGAGAAAGAGAGCCATGGAGCACAGAGGTACGATGATTACCTGGAATATATTTAGAACTGAATTTTATCAACGATTCTTTCCAGTGTCGTACCGGAAGGACAAGGGGGCGGAGTTTGCCAACCTCAAGCAAGGACAGATGAACATAGAGGAGTACGTGTCAAAGTTCTCCTCCTTGCTGAAATTTGCTCCACATGTGGCTGACAGCGAAGAAGCTACTGCTGATCAGTTCATCAATGGCCTGAACCCCGACATTTTCACATTGGTGAACATAGGGCGACCGGATAATTTTACTGATGCCCTGAATAGAGCCAAGGGAGCAGAAGCCGGTCTGATGAGACAGAAAGGGGCTTCATTTGTGCCTCCAGCACCGAGACCACAGCAACTACATCCCAGATTTGAGGGTGGCAGCAGCAGTGGAGGGAAGAAGGAATTTTTGAAAGCCAGGGGAAAGCAAATCAAGAAATCTGGCAGTAGTTCTTCCAGCTCCGGTGGTTCCAGACTGAGCCAGAGTTACACTGGAGTTTATTGCAAGACTTGCGGAGGAAGACATGCTACTGAGCAATGCCAGGGAGTGACTGGTAGTTGCAATTTCTGTAAACAACCGGGGCACTTTGCTAAAGTGTGTCCCCAGAGAGGTTCCCAAAGATCGCAGGGGGCCGAGTCATCGGGATCAGCAGCACAAACTGAGAAACGATCCGCTGCTGTTCATACATTCCAGCCAGCGCCAGCTCAGTCACAGCAGAGGCCAGGAGGAAGCCAGACAGTTGGCCAGCCTCCGAGACAGCAGGCCAGAGTCTTCGTTTTGACAGAGGAGCAGGCCCAGGAAGCACCAGATGACGTGGTGGCAGGTAACTGTTCTTTATGTGGTTATCCTGCTTACGTATTAATTGATACCGGTGCTTCACACACATTTATTTCAGAACGATTTGCATTGAGTCATGCATTGCCTGTAGAATCGTTAGCTACTGTAGTGTCTGTCTCTTCTCCGTTGGGGATGGGTTTGATATCCGTAAATTCGGTTAACCATTGTGTACTGCAGTATGACGGGCATGAGATTGAACTAGATTGCATCGTACTTGGATTGTCTGACTTTGACTGTATTATCGGTATTGATATGCTGACCAAGTACAGAGCTACAGTTGATTGTTTCCACAAGATAGTGAGATTCAGACCAGATATGGCTGAAGAGTGGAAATTTTATGGGAAGGGTTCTAGATCGAGAATTCCTTTAATATCCGTATTATCTATGACTCGATTGTTACAGAAAGGAGCAGAAGGGTTCCTTGTATATTCAGTAGATGTACTGAAGTCGAGTCCAGCATTGCCAGATCTGCCAGTGGTACGTGAGTTTGCTGACGTCTTCCCAGATGAGATCCCGGGATTACCTCCAGTTAGAGAGATAGACTTCAGCATTGAACTGATGCCAGGTACAGTACCGATTTCTAGAGCTCCGTACAGAATGGCACCAGTTGAACTGAAAGAATTGAAAGACCAGCTGGAAGATTTACTGGCCAAGGGGTACATCAGACCGAGTGTGTCTCCTTGGGGTGCTCCAGTACTATTCATAAGAAAGAAAGATGGTTCGATGAGACTCTGCATCGACTATAGGCAACTGAACAAGGCAACGATAAAGAATAAATATCCTATGTCTCGTATAGATGATTTATTCGATCAGTTGCAGGGTTCTTCAGTATATTACAAGATTGATTTAAGATCGGGATATCATCAGCTGAGAGTCAGAGATTCTGATATCTCAAAGACAGCATTCAGAACCAGGTATGGACACTATGAATTTATTGTCATGCCGTTTGGTCTGACGAATGCTCCAGCTGTATTTATGGGATTGATGAACCGTATCTTCCAGAAATATCTCGATGATTTTGTGATTATTTTCATCGATGATATTTTGATTTATTCAAAGAATATGAGTGAGCATACTGAGCATCTAAGAACTGTGTTGCGAATTCTAAGGACTGAGAAGTTATATGCTAAACTGTCGATATGTGAGTTTTGGCTAAGACATGTAGAATTTCTGGGTTATATTATATCTGGAGATGGTATATCAGTTGATCCCAGTAAAGTGGAAGCTGTGATTTCTTGGCCAAGACCAACGTCAGTGCCCGAAATTCGCAGTTTTATGGGTTTATCGGGATATTACCGTCGATTCATTAAAGATTTCTCGAGCATAGCTAAACCAATTACTCAGCTGACTCAGAAGAATGCTCCATTTGTTTGGTCTGAAGAATGTGAGACCAGTTTTCGGGAGTTGAAGAAAAGGTTGACCAGTGCACCGGTGTTGACTATTCCATCCGGTACTGGTGATTTTGTGGTTTATTGCGACGCTTCTCACAGAGGGTTGGGATGTGTGCTGATGCAACGAGGGCATGTTATTGCTTATGCCTCAAGACAGCTTAAACCACATGAGACCCGTTATCCAATTCATGATCTAGAATTGGCAGCCATTGTCTTTGCATTAAAGATATGGCGACACTATCTTTACGGGGAGAAGTTTGAGATATATTCTGATCATAAGAGTTTGAAATATCTGTTTTCACAATCTGAATTGAATATGAGACAGCGAAGATGGCTTGATTTGCTTAAAGATTTTGATTGTGAAATCAAATACTATCCAAGAAAGTCTAATGCAGCAGCTGATGCACTGAGTCGAAAGGTATGTTCTTTATCCTTATCGACGATTGGTGTTTCAAATTTGATAGAAGACTGCTGTTTGTCTGGATTAGAATTTGAAACAGATTATAGACCGTTGAGACTTTATACGATGCAAGTAGAACCAGAGCTGATTATGAGAATTAAAGCAGCTCAGAAAATTGATCAGAATGTACAGAAATCAGTATCGATGGTTAGAACAGGACATCGATCAGAATATCAGGTACGTGATAACGTCTTGTATGTGAATAATCGTCTAGTTGTGCCGAATATTTCAGAGTTGAGACGACAGATATTGTCAGAAGCGCACAACAGTCGATTCAGTATTCATCTTGGTGGCAGAAAGATGTACAATGATTTGAAAAGACAGTTCTGGTGGAAACAAATGAAGACTGATATCACCGAATTTGTTTCCAAATGTCTGAATTGTCAACAGGTGAAAGCAGAAAGAAAGAAACCAGGAGGTTTATTACAGAGCTTGTCCATTCCTGAATGGAAATGGGATCACATTTCCATGGATTTTGTGACACAGTTGCCACGTTCCTCCCGAGGTTGTGATGCGATTTGGGTCGTAATTGACAGATTTACCAAATCCACATGTTTTATACCGTACAAGATGACGTACAGATTTGACCAGATGGCAGAGATCTATGTCAGAGAAGTGGTCAGATTTCATGGAGTGCCGAAGTCGATTGTATCAGATCGTGATCCTCGATTTACTTCAAACTTCTGGCGGAGTTTGCAGCAAGCTCTCAGTACGAAGTTACATCTGAGTACCGCATATCATCCACAGACCGACGGACAGTCAGAGCGGACTATCCAGACACTGGAAGATATGCTGAGAGCAGTAGTGCTTGATTTTAGCAATAATTGGCAAGATGCATTGCCTCTTTGTGAGTTTTCGTACAACAACAGCTATCAGACGAGTATTGAGATGGCACCGTTTGAAGCGTTGTACGGAAAGAAGTGCAGATCCCCTCTCTATTGGGATCTCTGAAGTGCCTGAAATTGGACCAGACATGATCAGAGATATGACAGAAAAAGTGAAGCTAATTCGAAAGAAAATGAAGGCAGCGCAAGACAGACAGGCCAAATATGCCAATGTTCGACGTAGACCGTTGGTATTTGAGATTGGAGACCGAGTATTTTTATAGATTTCACCTTTCAGAGGAGTTGTCAGATTTGGCAAGAAAGGAAAACTGTCTCCACGATATATTGGGCCTTATGAAATTCTCGAGAAGATAGGAGATTGTGCCTATCGACTTGCATTACCGCCTTCATTATCTGGGATACATGATGTCTTTCATGTATCGTTATTAAGGAAGTACCTTCCTGATGCTTCACATGCTATTCAACCAGACGAGGCCGAACTGGATGAGACGTTGAGCTATGTTGAAAAAACCGATCCAGATTATTGATCGCAAAGAAAAACAGCTCAGAACGAAAATGATTCCGCTGGTGAAAGTGCAATGGAATCGTCATGGTGTAGAAGAAGCAACTTGGGAGACTGAATCCGATATGAGACAAGAATTCCCAGAGTTGTTTCGATAATGTAAATTTCTTATACAGTTTTGTATATATACTCCTTATTGATACAAATAAAATGCCTGTGATTTCGAGGACGAAATCGTATCTTAGGAGAGGAGAAATGTAATGCCCGAGATTTTATATCGTGTTAAATTACGATTATAGATTTTTAATCGAGACGATTATGAAGGGGCTAACCAAAACACGAAATTAGATCACGTGTGAAAATTGAAGTGCGAGGACAGTAGCATCGGCGCACATGCGCGAGTATACGCGCGCACATGCGCGGGAGGTCCCGAAGGGTTGGCGCACATGCGCGACTGAATGCGTGCACTTGCGCCAAACAGGCAGAAGACCTCGCGCATATGCGCGGAAGATGTCGCGCATATGCGCGAGCCTATGCAAGTGATGTCCAGAAGACATCGCGCATATGCGCGGAACTAAGTGGCGCATATGCGCGAGTTGCCAAGATCGAGACCAGTAGGTCTCGTGCATATGCGCCAGAAATGTCGCACATATGCGCGAGACATGCAGAAGGGAAAAGAGACATTTGGCTGTTGCATGTACGTGGGTTTATATATATATATATATACAAACGTAAATCTGAAGAAAGAAGCAAAAATCAAAATTGAGAGAAAGAATTGCTTCTTGATTTTAGAAATTGATTTACGATCAATTCGTCCGTTAGATTTTAAATCCGACTTCGGTACTGTGTTCATATCAACGCAGGCTACTACAGGACGTAAGTTTTATTACATTTTGACATGTTTTGGAATTATGATGTTGTTAGAATCGAATACACGTCATATATGTTGTTCTTGACATGTTAGACAGCGTAGAATCGAAATCAGATTAAGAAACGGACTGAATATGGAATTGTTATGAATTTCAGAATGAAATTGACTAGAATTGATATAAGATTTGTACAGTGGTTGATTGTAAATTATTGGAATTGGTATAGACGGATATAGTATTAACAGTATCGTAAGATTGTACTGTTGTACCGTCAGAATATGATAAAACAAAGATGTTGTGATTTGATTAGAATATTGATATAGAATATTGGTATTGTCATTGCCAGATTGAACAGTATCAGAAGTTGAATCAAGACTTTGATTGTATCAGATCGACAGCAAGAAAGGTATAAATAAATGTTGATTATTGCATTGATATTTGCAAATTATCAGATTGATATGTTAATGTATTGACTTAGAACAGAGTCAGAGTCCGAGTCTAGGGCAGACAGCCTAGCTAGGGCAGAACCGCCGAGTCTTTCTCAGAACCGATAAGACTCTAGACTTACGGTGTATCGAAGAGCCTTAGATGTAGATCGACGTCTAGCTCAGACACTCGATACAGCATACCAAAGTCTAAATTAGATTGGGATCCCTAGATTTGAGATAAGATAAGATTAGATCACGAGTCATTGATTCATGTAGTCAGATTAGATACATGTTTTGATGTTTGTTTATGATTTTATATATGTTTTATATGATTGCATTTAATACATTGTTAATACTGGGATATTTATATCTCACCGAAGTTATCCGGCTGTTGTCTTGTTTGTATGTGTGCATGACAATAGGTGGGACAGGTACAGAGTCACAGAGGTGAAGACAGATCGAGATTAGAGTGGTGATTCTGGACTTGGACTAGAGATAGGGTTTAAACACTTGATGGTTAGGTGTTGAACCTGAGATGTAAATTATTGTATGATGTTTGAGATTTATACTTTTATACTGATATGTATAGGAGTTTGATTCCATTACCTTCCACATTTAAAAAAAAAAATTTAGACCCTGTTTACTATAATTGATTAATTAGTCCCAATCATGATTAAAAAGATGATTAGCGTCCGGGTCCCCACAGCCCTGGACACCGGAAAGCTATGACATCCATTGACATGGTGATGTGAACTACGTGGAACTCCCATGATTTCGGCTCATATTATTGAGAAAACTCATGGCGACCGTCCATTAAGGTTCAACATCGATGGGTAAGGCTTGACATGTAAAGATGAACGACGGCATATTATTAGGTCCTAATCAAACGTGAGACAAAAGTTTACATAAAGGGTTGCATGGAGATACAATTGGAAACTACCTTTTAGGAATTATGATTGGCTGATATTATTCTGGATCATTATTAGCTAATTGGACCTTACGTACCTACTGAGGAAAGAAGTTTCCCGTTTTCACTAGAGGGTAGTGAAAAATGTCAAAACAGTGGGAGCGAAAATTTATGAAGTAAAAGTCCTTACTTTATATATTACTAAATATTTTAAAATAGTCATTAAAATTTATCTGTTTTACTTTTCAGTAAAATTTTGACAATGTATTTGATTCGCAATCCGGTATCTGCAATACTCGACAAACACGTATTAACCAGACCTAATTACCTCAATTGGTTAATAAATCTGAAAATAGTCTTTAATTCGGAAGTGATAGCATTTACACTTACTGAGTCGCCCTCTGTTGAGGCTCCGACTATCTGCACTCCTGAGAAATTGTAGACTTACAAGGATTGGTGTGACCATGACTTGCGAGCTAAGTGTTATATGCATGCTTCTTTGAATGATGAGCTGCAGAGGCGTTTTGAGGATGCAAAGATGTTGGGTGTAATAATTGTCCTTGCTTGGTAGAGCGATCGAACCATGGTGCTTGTGCTGCTGTGCGGTTTAAAAGATTTGAGTTGCACCATTACCACTAGCTATAGCTTTTGGTAAAGCGGTAAGCACTCGGTCCTACAATTGGTATCAGAGCCAAGGTCATGGGTTCGATTCCCATTGATTGCAAGGAGTGCAATTATTGGGAGGGAGATTGTTGGGTGTAATAATTGTCCTTGCTTGGTAGAGCGATCGAACCATGGTGCTTGTGCTGCTGTGCGGTTTAAAAGATTTGAGTTGCACCATTACCACTAGCTATAGCTTTTGGTAAAGCGGTAAGCACTCGGTCCTACAAAAGATTGCTGCTGACATTCATTTGCATCTCGAGGAGCTCTTTGGTGAGCAGACTCGACCTCTTAGGCATGCTACCGTCAAGGAGCTAATCACTTTGCGCATGCGAGATGGAGCTTCGGTCAATGAGCATGGCCTTAAGATGATTGGGCTCGTGGATAAGCTCGTTGGCATGGATCTTACGTTGCCTTCGGAGTTGACCACCGATGTGTTGCTCTTGTCATTGCCTAGCTCATTTGATCTTTTTGTGGTGAATTTCAACATGAACAAGCTGGAGCCTACCCTTGAGGAGTTGGTGAATATGCTTGTTACGTTTGAAGCCACCATCAAGAAAGAGAAGTCGGTTCTTTATGTGGGCTCTTCATCTGGTACGAAGACTGGTCCACCTGAGAAGAGAAAGAAGCGTTCTTTCCAACGTCCCAAGAAGAACGTGCCCTTAAAGAGGCAAGCTCCAAGTCCCATTGTGGCAGCTACACCAGTTAAAGCTGACAAGACTGTTGACATATGTCATCACTGCAAGAAGCCTGGACATTGGAGGCGTAACTGAAGAGAATATTTTGCCCAGAAGGGTTCGGGAAATGGTATGTTCTATATTGAAGTAAATATTTCAGTTAACTCTACTTTTTGGTTACTGGATACCGGTTGTGGCTCACATCTTTGTAATGATTTACAGGTGATGGGAAGAAGTAGGAGGCTTAGGGAAGGTGAGACCTTCTTGAGGATGGGCAATGGAGCAAGAGTTGCTGCCAAGGCCGTAGGAGATGTTTACTTGCTTTTGAACAATGATTGTACGTTGATTTTAAAAGAAGTTTTTTTTGTACCCGATTTGGTGACAAACATTGTTTCTATTTCTATGCTTGATAAAGATGGATATTCTTGTTTATTTAGCATAAGTGTTTGCAACATTTACAAGAATGAATGTTTGATTGGTACTGGAGAACTTGAAAACGATCTCTATAACTTAAAATTGAAAGATATTCCACTAAACAATGTCCAAGCAACAACAACAACAAACAAGCGAAAGCAAGATACTCTTAATACGACACAATTATGGCATGCCGATTAGGACATATTTCACTAAAAAGGCTGAACAAGCTAGTGGAATTGGTATGTTTGATATGTCTAATGTTAATTCTCTCCCAACTTGTGAATCTTGTCTAAAAGGAAATATGACCGAAATTCTCTTTAAGGGCCATGTGGAGTGAGCCAAATGGTTATTGGATTTGATCCATACTGATGTGTGAGGTCTGCTTAGCATCACCACTAAGCATGGACATGCCTACTTCATCACCTTTACCTAGGGTTGTCAAAATGCAACACGACCTGTCAACCTGACACGAACCAACATGAAAAAAATCAGGTTCGGGTGGGGTTCGGCTTGGGTGTGTTCGGGTTGGTGCCCGGTTAGACGGGTTTTGGGTTGGGTCGGGTTGGGTCACTAGTTGAACCGATTTTTTTTTTTTGAAACTATTACCTATATTTTTATATATTGTATGTTTGAACAAAATGTATTGATTATTTATATGACAAATTTTCATCATTTAATATTTATTTTGTATATTTTTTATTTTTTTAATAATTGTTTATTTGATTTAGTAAATATACTTTTAATTTTCTATAATTAAACTTTCAAATTTAAATCGGAAATTTTGTTATTATGTGTTTAAATTAAAATATTATTATTATTTTTTATTTTTTCGAATTTTTTTCAGTAATTTTATTTTAAAAAAATAAATAAAATTTGGGTTAGACAGGTTGAGTCGGGTTAAACGGGTTCATGTATGGGTTGGGGGTTTTCGGGTTGCTTCGGGTTCGGGTTGAAAAAAAAGAAAAAAAATTTTGCGGGTTGACCCGAAACCTGATCCACCCGACACGATTGACACCCCTACCTTTACCGATGACTTTTCGATGTATGAGTCTATGTATTTGATGAAATACAAGTCTGAAGCCTTTGAAAGGTTCAAAGAATTCAGAAGTGAAGTAGAGAAATAGTTGGAACGAAGCATCAAGTAAATTCGATCGGATCGAGGTGGTGAGTACTTGAGTGCCGAGTCCCAAGAGTATCTAAGGGAGAATGGATTATGTCGCAGTGGAATCCGCCCACTAGACCGCAGTTGAATGGTGTTTCGGAGCGTCGTAACCGGACTTTGATGGACATGGTTCGGTCTATGATGGGGTTCACGGAGTTGCCGCCATCCTTTTGGGGATATGCGCTTGAGACAACACACTGTTGTTGAAAAATGTCCATTCAAAGGCAGTTGATAAGACACCATATGAGATATGGATGGGTAAGCCTCCCAAATATTCTTATTTTAGAATATGGGGATGCCCTGCTAATGTAAAGCAGGTAGTGGGAGATAAATTGGATTGTCGATCCATTTTATGTTACTTTGTGGGATATCCAAGGAATTCAGTTGGATATATTTCTATCATCCCCAAGAAACAAATGTGTTTGTTTCTAGGAATGCAACCTTTTTGGAAAAGGAATTTCCATTGTATAGAAAAAGGGAGATGATAGAATTCGAAGAGGTTCGATAGACACCCATAATTGAAGAACCCACACCTGAAGAGCCAAGAGAGGAGATACAAGCTCCTAGAAGATCCGAGAGAGTCTCGAGACCACCTATGAGGTATCGTCTGTGTAATGCCCGAAATTCTTGTTAATATATCTGAATGGATTATATTGTATAAGTAAGAAATGCAAGAACAGAAGGAGATAAACGATGTGGCGAAACTTGAATTTACAGCCAAAGTAACACCGCACCCGCGGTCCAGGAGCCACCGCACCCGCGGTACTAGACAGAGCGCACCCGCGGTGCTGCTATAGTAGGGTGACCGCACCCGCGTTCTAAACCCAAGCGCACCCGCGGTCGAAGCTTTCGGGAATGTAATGTATATCAGAACACTGAGCGCACCCGCGGTGCAAAACAGACCGCACCTGCGGTGCGACGTGCAGTGCAAAGAATTGTGCCACGTTTTATGTTATTGCATGGATATATATGTATATGGAGCTCGGTCATTCTTCAGGGAGAGAGAGAGGAAATCGAGGGTTGGGGGAATACTTTGAACTCTTGAGCTTAGAAATCAAATTTGAAGACATCCGTGTATCAGAATTCGAATCCGAACGCAGTATTGTGTTCTTCTCGCTACGAGCTACCCAAGGACGTAAGTTTCATTACGTTTTGAGATGATTTGGAAATATGATAATGTCAGAATTGAATATGAATCAAATATGATGTTTCTGCTACCGTAGATATTGTATAATTGAAGTCAGATTTCAGAATAGACTGTTTATGCAATTATTATGATTTTCGAAAGATATTGACTACGATTTTGATATCAGAATTGTGTATCACTGATTTTTAATATACCGATATTGAGATTATGATTTCTGGTATTATATCTGTGATGTTGAGATTGATGGGATATCAAGATTGTATTGTTATATTGTCGAAACATCAAGAGAATGATATTGATCAGATTCAGTATTGATTTAGACTGTATTGTGATATCGATGACATGAATTAAATTGTATCTTCTTCAGACTTTGGTCAGATTATGTACTGAATTGAGTATTGATCAGAACATGTTGTGTATTGAGTTATTCACTAATACAGCGTATTCGATATTGTCATTTCAGATTGATATGGACAGATTTGAATACATGTCATCGTCTTCGTCAGATTGAGACGACCAAGGTATAATTCATGTGATATTCGGGAAGATACAACTCAATTGAGACCTCATTTGAGTTTCCCAATAAAATCACATACTAGAATTATTGTTGTTTATTTTATGATATGATTTTGATGTGTTTATAGATGTTATATTCATATCCTTTGAAATGTGTATGCTTTGTGTATAGATTAATATTCATTGCATATAAGATAGGAAAGTCTTGACAGAACAGTCAAACTTCTAGACGTTCGGTGATATCACAGCTTAGGGGAAGATCAGTCTCCTATTGTAGATGTGGATACAGATCAGGCCGAAGTCTAGGAATAAGACGTACAGTCACCCCGATTGGGAGGGTAGGTGATAGATCGTCTTATTCACACCGGGATCCCTAGAGTTATAGTTGAGTCGAGTCTAGACATGATTTGACTAGAACTGCATGCCTTTATGGATGTGGTTTCATAGACTATGAAACCCATTTTTATTGCTTTTAGTCATGATAGCATGTTTTTATGATTTGATTTGAGTAGCATGTTTATCTGATTTAAGTTGCATTCTTATTTTGAGTTAATTTCACAGATTATGAAATCTATTGCTTTTAATTTTATTCATGATAGAATATTTCATGATTTACTTTGTGTATATGCATGTTTACCATGCTTTATACTGGAATTTATTCTCACCGGAGTATCCGGCTGTTGTCTTGTTTTGTATGTGTGCATGACAACAGGTGGGACAAGATCGGGGTCAGAAGATGATGAGAGAAGACGAGTTTAGAGTGGTGATTCCGGACTTATTGTAGACCTGGTTTAATACTTGAATTTAGTAGTTAAACCTTAGAATAATTTGATCTAGAAACATGTTGTACGAGATTTGTATTATTATACTGGTTTGTATAATACATTGATTCCATTACCTTCTGCATTCTAAAAGAAATATTTTTAGACCCTGTTTTATCTTAATTGACAATTAAATCCCAAAGATGATTAAGAAAATGATTAGCGTCCGGGTCCCCATAGTCTGCTTCTTGAAGAGGGCCATGATGAGCCTAACCATGGATGTGATCCAAGGACCTTCAAGTGTTATCTGATGCCGATTCATCCAAGTGGCTTGAAGCAATGGAATCTGAGATGAATTCCATGCATTCGAACCAAGTGTGGAATCTTGAGGATCCACCAGAGAGAACTGTTCCTATATGGTGTAAATGGATTTACAAGAGTAAACTTGGGGCGGATGGGAAGGTATTGACCTTCAAGGCACGATTGGTGGCAAAAAGATATACTCAAAGACAAGGAGTTGACTTTGAGGAATCCTTTTCTCCAGTTGCAATGTTCAAGTCTATAAGGATATTGCTAGCCATAGCTGCATGGTATGACTATGAGATATGGCAGATGGATGTCAAGACAACCTTTCTTAATGGGGGATATTAAGGAAGAGATTTACATGTCTCAACCTGAAGGGTTTACATCTGTCGGAAGTGAGCATATGGTATAAAAACTTCAGAGATCTATTTATGGTCTAAAGCAGGCATCTAGGAATTGGAACCTTAGATTCGATAGTACAATCAAAGAGTCTGGTTTTACTAAGAATACTGATGAACCTTGTGTGTATGAGAAGGTCAGTGAGAGTGCTGTGACATTCCTGGTGCTTTATGTTGATGACATTCTACTCATTGGGAATGATGTAAGAATGTTGCAATCAACAAAAATATGGTTAGTGAGTAAGTTCTCGATGCAGAACTTTGGTGAAGTATCTTTTGTATTGGGAATACAGATCTATAGAGATAGATCGAGAAGATTGCTTTGTCTCACCAGTCCACATACAATGATACCTTCGTGACGCGGTTCTCGATGGATGAGTCCAAGAGAGGACATCTACCAATGTGTCATGGCGTGTCCCTATCCAAGTCTATGTCTCTCAAGACTGATGCAGAGATAGCGGCGATGACACGCATTCCGTATGCATCTGCAATTGGTAGCATCATATATGAGATGATATCTACACGTCCTGACGTGGCTTTTTCACTAAGTGTAGTGAGTAGATATCAATCGAACCCCAGTCTTCCACACTGAAAAGCTGTGAAAGACATCCTCAAGTATTTGAGAAGGACCAATAAGTTGTTTATGGTCTATGGGGGTGGAGAACTGAAATTGGAAGGCTATACCGACTCTAGCTTTCAAAGCGATATCGATGACTCGAAGTCAACCTCTGGGTTCGTATTCATGCTCAATGGTTCTGCTGACTCTTGGAAGATGTGGGGACCCGGGCTCTAACTCAATTCTTTTGGGATTTATTGGATCTTTGCTCGAAAATGTGGGTCAAAATTTTGCTTTTAACATTAATTCAAATGTATAATTAAAGCATAGCATGTTTTTATAATAATTAAACAACATCATGTACATACAAGTCTGTTTAGTACAATCATACGCTAGTGTTTAAATACCAACTACAAACATAAGTAGTCCAAGTCTAATAAGCAAACACTAGAAATCTTCAACGCCCGAGATCTCCACGCTATCATCAATCTCTCATCTAGCTCGAGACCCAGATCCTGCCCCACCTGTTGCCATGCACACATACAGACACGACAACAGCCAGATAACTCCGGTGAGAACAAATCCCAGTATAAAACATGGATGCATGCAATGTAATTAAATCAAGTACAAAAGCATGGCATATATCAATTAACATGAATTATAATCTAAGACATGTAAAAGAATACAAATCTGTATTCAACATTTAAATCTTGACTCGACTCATTTCTAATCTAGGGATCCCGGTGTGAATAAGGCGGTATGTCACCTACCCAACCACTCGGGGTGACGGTACGTCTTATTCCTAGACTTCGGTCAACTCTGTATCGAGGGTCTACACATAGAGAAACTCTACTACTATGCGTCGATACACCGAAACGTCAAGTTTTGGCCGATCTGCCAATATCTCCTATCTCAGGACTCGAATATAAATCAATAAACAAGACATTACATAATCAAATGTAATAACAATCTAGTATGTGATTTAGGGAAACTCGTATCAAATCTGAATCGAGTTGTGCAATCCCGTGACCACATGAATTATACCTTTCTTTTCGAATAGTCGGTGTCGTAGTTGAAGTCTTGAACTCAAATGGCCAATACAAATCTGAAATGGCAATGTGTGAAAACATTCTATCACAACACATCTCAATCAACTCAATGTACAAATCTGTAATTGATTCCAATACAATTCAACAGCGTAACAACGCGATTTCTCGATACCGATAACTCAATCTCAACATAACAATATCATAATCACTCCCAATAACTCATAATCTCATCCAACACAATTATGTATACCGAATCTTGCAAAATCTTCATATAATACATGCTGGAAAATCGAGAACATCTATACGGTATCCGAAATTCAACCCGATAGCAAATATACCATGCTCATTATACCAAGAACACATATTCTAACTCAAATTTAAATTTCTCCCAACATACACAATCTGAATCATGTTGAAATGTAACAAAACTTACATCCTTGAATAGCAAATGATGAGAGGAGTTCGAAACCGAAGTCGGATCTAAAATCGGATGGCTAAATCTTGCAAAATCTCAATTCTAATATGAAGGAAGCCTTTCACCTTCTTTGGAAATAGCTCTCGGTGCTTTCAACTGGAATGGAGAAGAAATGAATCAGCACAAAGCATATATATATACCATGCCATGTGTCATCTCAAGAAGAAGTGGTGGATTTCTCGCATGCAACACCGCGGGTGCGGTCACCCCATCACCGCGGGTGCGCTCATGTTTCGGCAGGATTTTATTTTTGAACATTCCTCGACCGCGAGTGCGGTCATGTTCTTACCGCGGGTGCGGTGTGGCTTCGGCACAAACTTCACAATTCTGATTTAAATGACCGCGGGTGCGGTTCTTGTCTGAGGTGCGGGTGCGGTATGGCTTCGGCCATTCTTTCAAAAATTCTCATTTTTATGTCATGCATTCTCACCTCTTCAAATCTAACATCAATGACAACTGATAATTCTCGAGCCTTACATTTCTCCCCCTCTTAGACAGGAGTTCATCCTCGAACTCGTAGGCAAACAATCATGCAATCATATACAAAACAGTATAATCAAAATTGAAAGGAAGACTCACATCATATGAAGAGCTCAGGATATCTCTGTCTCATATCAGACTCTGTCTCCCAAGTTGCTTCCTCGATGCCATGACGACTCCATTGAATCTTTACAAGCGGAATGGTCTTGGTTCTAAGCTGTTTCTCCTTCCGATCAAGAATTTGTATCGGTATTTCAACATAGCTCAGAGTCTGATCTAATTCGGCTTCGTCAAGCTGAATGACATGAGAATCATCCGGCATATATCTGCGCAACATCGATACATGAAAAACGTTATGTATACCGGACAATGAAGTAGGAAGAGCAAGTCTGTAAGCTCGATCGCCAATCTTCTCAAGGATCTCATACGGACCGACGTATCTAGGAGACAACTTTCCACGTTTGCCAAATCCGACAACGCCTCTGAAAGGTGAAATCTTCAAAAATACTCTGTCTCCCTGCTCAAATATCAACGGTCTTCGTCTAATATTGGCGTATTTCGCTTGCCTATCCTGCGCTGTCTTCATTCTTTTTTGAATGATCTTCACTTTCTCGGTCATCTCACGAATCATATCAGGCCCCAATTCTGGTACCTCAGAGATATCATCCCAGTACAACGGACATCTGCACTTCTTTCCGTATAAGGCTTCGAACGGTGCCATCTCAATGCTAGTCTGATAGCTGTTGTTGTATGAAAATTCACACAACGGCAATGAATCTTGCCAACTAGTACCAAAATCTAGTACTACAGCTCTCAGCATGTCCTCTAAAGTCTGGATAGTCCGCTCTGACTGTCCGTCTGTCTGACTGTCCTCTAAAGTCTGGATCACGATCTGATACGATCGACTTCGTCACACCGTGCAATCTGACGACCTCTCTGACATACAACTCTGCCATCTGATCGTGTCGATAGGTCATTCTGTACGGAATGAAGCACGCTGATTTGGTCAGTCTGTCTATCACAACCCAAATCGTGTCACAGCCCCGCGAAGATCAAGGTAACTTCGTCACGAAATCCATGGAAATGTGATCCCATTTCCATTCAGGAATAGACAAACTCTGAAGTAAACCTCCGGGCTTCTTTCTTTCTGCCTTCACCTGCTGGCAATTCAAGCATTTAGACACAAATTCTGCAATATCTGTCTTCATCTGCTTCCACCAGAATTGCGTCTTCAAGTCATTGTACATCTTCCTGCCACCAGGATGAATGCTGAACCGACTACAGTGTGCTTCTGACATAATCTGTCGTTTCAAATCGGGAACATCTGGCACTACTAGACGGTTATTCACATACAGAATAGAATCTCTAACCTGATACTCTGATATATGACCAGCTCTGACCATATCAATCGATCTCTGAATGCTCGGATCAGTTCTCTGTGCCTCTTTAACCCTCAAAATCAAATCTGGCTCAATCTGAATCGTAGCAAGTCGCAACGGTCTACTCTCTGTATCAAATGTCAATCCAGACAAGGAACAATCTTTTACTAAATTCGATACACCTACTGTCGACAAGGAAAGAACACATACCTTTCGACTCAAGGCATCTGCCGCGGCATTCTATTTCCCTGGATAGTACTTGATCTCGCAATCAAAATCTTTCAGCAGATCAAGCCATCGTCGCTGCCTCATGTTCAACTCTGACTGAGAAAAGAGGTACTTTAAGCTCTTATGATCGGAATAGATCTCAAATTTCTCGCCATACAAATAATGACGCCAGATCTTCAAGGCAAAGACAATCGCTGCCAATTCAAGATCATGAATCGGATAACGAGTCTCGTGCGGCTTCAGCTGTCTAGAGGCGTACGCTATCACGTGCCCTCGCTGCATAAGAACACATCCCAATCCTCTGTGAGATGCGTCACAATATACCACAAACTCACCTGTACCTGAAGGAATCATCAAGACAGGTGCACTAGTCAGCCTCTTCTTCAACTCCACAAAACTGGCTTCACAATCTTCGGACCACACAAATGGCATGTTCTTCTGTGTCAACTGGGTGATAGGTTTCGCTATACTGGAGAAATCTCGGATAAAACGACGATAATACCCGGCTAGACCCATGAAACTGCGTATCTCCGGCACAGAAGTCGGTCTCGGCCAACTGATCACAGCCTCAACTTTACTCGGATCTACCGCAATACCATCTCCAGATATAATGTGCCCCAAGAAGACAACCTGTTTCAGCCAGAATTCGCACTTGGACAATTTGGCGTATAACTGCTCTTTTCTCAAAGTCCGCAATACAATCCTCAGATGATCTGCATGTTCAGTCAGACTTTTCGAATACACCAAAATATCATCAATAAACACAATCACAAAATCGTCTAAATATCTCTGAAAGATGCGGTTCATCAAACTCATAAATACCGCTGGTGCATTCGTTAAACCAAAAGGCATAACGATAAACTCGTAGTGTCCATACCTGGTTCGGAATGCAGTCTCCGGAATATCAATGTCTTTAACTCTGAGTTGATGATACCCTGATCTCAAATCAATCTTTGAGTAAACCGAAGACCCCTGTAACTGGTCAAACAAATCATCGATACGAGGCAACGGATACTTGTTCTTCACTGTCGCCTTGTTCAACTGTCTGTAATCAATACACAGTCGCATCGAACCATCTTTCTTTCTAACGAAAAGCACCGGAGCACCCCAAGGTGATACACTCGGTCTGATGTACCCCTTGGACCGAAGATCTTCTAACTGCGCTTTTAATTCTTTCAACTCTATCGGTGCCATCCTATACGGAGCTCTCGAAATAGGAACACTGCCTAGCACAAGATCTATGCTAAAATCTACCTCTCGAACTGGAGGCAACCCTGGAATCTCATCTGGGAATACGTCTGCAAACTCGCAAACCACTGGCAGATCTGCCAATGCTGGGCTCGACTTCAGTAGGTCTACTGAATATACGAGAAAGCCCTCTGCTCCTCTCTGAAGCAATCTACTCATAGTCAGAGCAGATACTAAGAGAATCCGGGATCTGGAACCCTTTCCGTAGAATTTCCACTCATTTGTCACTTCGGGTCTGAATCTGACAATCTTGTGGAAACAATCTACAGTGGCCCTGTACTTGGTCAACATGTCTATACCAACTATACAATCAAAATCAGCTAAACCATGTACTACACAGTCTAAATCAATCTCATGCCCCTCAAACTGAAGCATACAGTGTCTAAAAGTAGTCACAGATATCAAACCACTTCCCAACAAAGAAGCTATAGACACTACCGTAGACATCGACTCAACAGGCAATGAATGTCTCAATGCAAAATGTTCAGAGATGAATGTATGTGATGCACCTGTGTCTATCAACACATATGCAGGATAACCGCAAAGGAAACACTTACCTGCAATGACGTCATCTGGTGCCTCCTGTGCCTGCTCCTCTGTCAGAGCAAACACCCTTGCCTGCTGCCTGGGAGGTTGACTCACTGTCTGACTACCTCCTGGTCTCTGCTGGGTCTGTGTAGATGGTGGCTGGAAGGAGTGTACAGAGGATGCCTGTCTCTCCATCTGTGGCACTGGTGCTGATGACCCTGTACTCTGGTATTGTTGTGCACCTCTCTGGGGACAAACTCTGGCAAAGTGTCCCGGTTGCCTACAGATGTTGCAGCGTCCCATAACTCCTTGACACTGCTCTGTGGCATGTCGCCCTCCGCACGAACTACAGTATACGCCACTGTAATCTGAACCCTGACCTCTCTGTCGAGATCCACTCGAACTCGATGAACTACTCCCGGATTTCTTAAACTGCTTGCCCTTAGCCTTCAGAAATTCCTTCTTACCACTACTACTAGATCCACTATCGAAGCGAGGAGAAGGTGGTGGAAACTGAGTGGTAGGCTGTGGCGGTCTCTGCTCCTGAACACCGTAAGAAGCTCCTCGCTGCCTGATCAAGCCAGCCTCTGCTCCCTTGGCTCTGTTCAGTGCCTCTGAAAAAGTATTAGGCCGTCCCGTGTTCACCAAAGTAAAGACATCCGGATTCAACCCGTTGATGAACTGATCGGCCACTGCCTCGTCGTTCCCTGCCACATGCGGTGCAAATCGTAGCAATGCAGAAAATTTAGCAACATACTCCTCGATGTTCCACTGTCCCTGCCTCAGATTCGCAAATTCAGCTCCTTTATCTTTTCGGTAGGAGACGGGGAAGAAGCGCTGATAGAACTCATCCTTGAAAACTTTCCACGTAATGTCAATGTCTCGGTGCTCCAAGGCTCTCTTCGTAGTCAACCACCAGCTCTTGGCAACCTCTTGCATCTGATGCCCTATCAATTTCACACGTCGCTCATCAGTATATGCCAAAGACTCAAACAACATCTCGATATCATCAAGCCAGCTCTCGCACTCTACTGCACTCTCAGTGCCCTTCAGGGTAGGCGGAGGGAAAGACTGAAACCTCTTCAATAAGGTCTCCATCGGCGTAGCGTAACATCCATCTGTGCACCTGATGTGCTACCCTGCTCTGGCTGTGGTACACGTCTAGGCGGCATAAATCTGATTATCAAACTGATTAGTACAAAATCAATATCATCTGTCTCAGCCCTCCTCTGATCATAACCTCTGATCGAGAATTGGTTCTGATTCAGGCTTGACAAGTATATGCTGTAAATCAATTTAGATAATACAACAACATACAATAAGGAAAGCAATAAATCATGCTAGCATCTCAAAAGCAAGGAAGATGACTCGATCAACCCCGCTCATTCTATTGTATCTCAGTCTACAGAACCTACTGCTCTGATACCACCTGTTGTGGGGACCCGGGCTCTAACTCAATTCTTTTGGGATTTATTGGATCTTTGCTCGAAAATGTGGGTCAAAATTTTGCTTTTAACATTAATTCAATTGTATAATTAAAGCATAACATGTCTTTATAATAATTAAACAACATCATGTACATACAAGTCTGTTTAGTACAATCATACGCTAGTGTTTAAATACCAACTACAAACATAAGTAGTACAAGTCTAATAAGCAAACACTAGAAATCTTCAACGCCCGAGATCTCCACGCTATCATCAATCTCTCATCTAGCTCGAGACCCAGATCCTGCCCCCACCTGTTGCCATGCACACATACAGACACGACAACAGCCGGATAACTCCGGTGAGAACAAATCCCAGTATAAAACATGGATGCATGCAATGTAATTAAATCAAGTACAAAAGCATGGCATATATCAATTAACATGAATTATAATCTAAGACATGTAAAAGAATACAAATCTGTATTCAACATTTAAATCTTGACTCGACTCATTTCTAATCTAGGGATCCCGGTGTGAATAAGGCGGTCTGTCACCTACCCAACCACTCGGGGTGACGGTACGTCTTATTCCTAGACTTCGGTCAACTCTGTATCGAGGGTCTACACATAGAGAAACTCTACTACTATGCGTCGATACACCGAAACGTCTAGTTTTGGCCGATCTGCCAATATCTACTATCTCAGGACTCGAATATAAATCAATAAACAAGACATTACGTAATCAAATGTAATAACAATCTAGTATGTGATTTAGGGAAACTCGTATCAAATCTGAATCGAGTTGTGCAATCCCGTGACCACATGAATTATACCTTTCTTGTCGAATAGTCGGTGTCGTAGTTGAAGTCTTGAACTCAAATGGCCAATACAAATCTGAAATGGCAATGTGTGAAAACATTCTATCACAACACATCTCAATCAACTCAATGTACAAATCTGTAATTGATTCCAATACAATTCAACAGCGTAACAACGCGATTTCTCGATACCGATAACTCAATCTCAACATAACAATATCATAATCACTCCCAATAACTCATAATCTCATCCAACACAATTATGTATACCGAATCTTGCAAAATCTTCATATAATACATGCTAGAAAATCGAGAACATCTATACGGTATCCCAAATTCAACCCGATAGCAAATATACCATGCTCATTATACCAAGAACACATATTCTAACTCAAATTTAAATTTCTCCCAACATACACAATCTGAATCATGTTGAAATGTAACAAAACTTACATCCTTGAATAGCAAATGATGAGAGGAGTTCGAAACCGAAGTCGGATCTAAAATCGGATGGCTAAATCTTGCAAAATCTCAATTCTAATATGAAGGAAGCCTTTCACCTTCTTTGGAAATAGCTCTCGGTGCTTTCAACTGGAATGGAGAAGAAATGAATCAGCACAAAGCATATATATACCATGCCATGTGTCATCTCAAGAAGAAGTGGTGGATTTCTCGCATGCAACACCGCGGGTGCGGTCACCCCATCACCGCGGGTGCGCTCATGTTTCGGCAGGATTTTATTTTTGAACATTCCTCGACCGCGGGTGCGGTCATGTTCTTACCGCGGGTGCGGTGTGGCTTCGGCACAAACTTCACAATTCTGATTTAAATGACCGCGGGTGCGGTTCTTGTCTGAGGTGCGGGTGCGGTATGGCTTCGGCCATTCTTTCAAAAATTCTCATTTTTATGTCATGCATTCTCACCTCTTCAAATCTAACATCAATGACAACTGATAATTCTCGAGCCTTACAGAAGAGTTCCAAGCAAGACAGTACTGCAGATTCCACCCCCGAGGCCGAATACATTGCTGCATCAGTTGCAGCAAAGGAGGCTGTTTGGATAAGTAATTTCGTCTAAGAGTTGTGCATCATTCCTAGTGGAGTTGCTCCTGTCCCGGTGTTTTGTGACAACACGGGAGCTATAGCTCAAGCAAAGCAGCCAAGGTCTCATCAGAAATCCAAACATGTATCGAGAAAGTACCACATCCTCCGAGAGATTGTGGAAAGAGGAGAAGTGTCGATTGAAAAAGTCGGCTCCGCAGATAATGCTGCTGATCCACTAACTAAGCCTTTACCTGGACCATTATTCGAGAAGCATTGCGAATCAATGGGTTTGAAGCATATGGGTAGTTGGCTCTAGTGCAAGTGGGAGATTGTTAGAGTAGGTGACCGTCGATCCAAGTGTTGACCGAGTATTCACAATGAAAATCTATGTATAAGCAATCTTTATTTTAATAATATTTAAATTTATTGTTTTGGCACATCTTTATCTGTATACCCATGCTAGTTTCATAGATAAAGTCCTTGAATATACAAATAGTAGAAAGAATATGAGATGCTCATATGATGAGCATCATGAAACTCATATTTGCAATACTGTATATTTTTAACAGTTCCTAGTCGATTCAGCCGCCGCAAAGAAGGATATAGGCCGCTCGAGTTTGAGACTAGTATCTGCGATGTGAGTACCATGTTTCATTGGTAGGGGACATTGTGACGTCCGAGCATGCAGATAGGTGCTCCTGGTAGAGTGCACTGAACAACCCTCCATATAGAACTTTCCAAGTGGTTCTCACTTATCGAGTGGAAACGTCCTAGTTTATGGTTGTAGTCCTTATGACCCGAGACAACATTGAGACTCTATGTTCTAGCATTGCACTTTGACTTGTTTACCGACTCTCATGGGGTCATCAGGTGGCAAGTTTGGGTGTTTTGTCGAAACATATAGGAGTCGATGCATTGTAGTCGGGGATTCACCACTTACCTTCGGGTATGGATATCCTATGTGATCTCATGTATATGTAGTATGAAACCTCTGATCAGAGTATTGTGGTAATTATGAAAGGGGTTTCATAGATTACTCTATCGATGCAACTATGACATGATACATAGTATCGATTCTTTGACATCTCTCGATATACCAATAGTTGTCGAATCGGTCGGGATATATGAGTTGAAGGGACCGTACTGTACGCTAACCATAATTGAATGGTTCTTGCAGGCACTATTATTTGATACCTAGGCAATCAGGTAAGCGATGCTGATCGGCTTTTAACATGATTTGTTGGGTACTATCAGACTTGATTCTGACATTCTTATTATCAAGGAGTTGATAATTAAGAATTGAACAATTGGGGTATGCTCATATAATGACATGTTTAGTCTCGAATCATATGGAGATGTGAACCCACGGCTAGTTGTATCAATGAAACATTGAGGGTCACACAAGTGCTAACTTTCTAGATCCTGTTGAGAAGTAAAAATAGTTCAATGTGTTGAACGGCTTAGAAAGGAGTTTATAAGCGCAAGGAAAATTAGAAGTATGACTTCTATAAGGGGAATGTGACTTTTAATTTGAGGAAGTGTTTCTAAATTAACAGTAGGTCAAACAAATAATGTATTTGAAAATTGTGATTTTCATAAACATTATTATTGACTAAATTAAATTAATTCAAGTGTTGAATTAACACTAGTGGACCTATTAGAGTCAAAATAATTAAATTAATTCAAGTGTTGAATTAATTAAATAACATCGGGCCTTTTAGAGCCCAATTAGAAAAAATTATTAAACTAATAGGCTTGAGTAAAATCAAGTAAGGTTTAAATGGTCCCAAATATGTCTGAGATATTTAAATTAAAGTTCATGGGTCTTGTAATTGTTAAAAGCCCAAACAAATTACATGCTTGGAAGATGAAGGGTTGGAGACAACTTTTGAGTTAATGGCATGGCCTGTACATGCAACTTCTTGCTTCAACTTTTTCCACAACCAAGAAAATGTCTTCCCTTCTCTCCTAAAACCCACCTTGGCAAAAATATCCAAGCTAGTATTCTCCTTCATTTGGCTTCTTCACCTGTTGATGAATGCACCCTCTTCTCAATGAAAAATGCCTTATATTTTCTAGTGCAAGTGTAAGGTGGATCTTCCTTGTTGGTGGTGGGCTTAATTTTTGAGCAAAGAGTGCTCATTGGAAGCTTGTAGAATAGTCTACCATTCAAGAGCTAAGATGTTTACATCTTGGTTGGAGCCATAATCAATCTTAAGAGATTGATAGGTAAGAATTTCTAAAACACCCTATGAATGTCATTTTATGTTTTTATTGTATTTGCTACACACCATAGTTTAGGTTGCTCATTTTTCTTGCATGAAAAATATTTTGAAACTTCCGTTGCGCAAGCAGGCACCTTAACCGATCCCCTGTCACTATTGAGAAGGTGGTGGGCCTGGAATTTGACAAAGCTCGATAAGTCATAACATGTTTGCTTCATTGCAAGAAGTCAGGATATAAGAAATTGTCTGGGCCAGAAATGCTTTGGCAATGATAAGTGAATGTCCAGTAAACACAATTTCAATAACAACCAAAAGAAAACAAGATAGTCAAAACCAAGCACATAATTGACATGTTAGGCTAGGACATATTTCACAAAAAGGATCCAGAAGCTAGTGGGAGAGGGCATGTTTGGCTCGTCAGACATAAACTCTCTAAGAGACGAGTGAGTCCTGTCTGAAAGGAAAAATGACCAAGGCCCATTTCCCAGGGAAAGTGAAACGTGCACATGATCTGTTTGATTTGATCCATACAGATGTGTATGGCCCGCTAAGTGTTAGCACGATATTTGGCCATTTCTTCTTCATTACTTTCACCGATGATCATTCGAGGTTTTGGTATGTGTATTTAATGAAATACAAGTCTGAAGCCTTTGAAAAGTTCAAAGAATTCAGAGCAGAAGTAGAGAAACAATTAGGAAAGAATATGAAAACACTACGATTAGATCGAGGTGGAGAATACTTGACTATTGAGTTTCAAGACTACCTTAACGAGAATAGGATTCTCACACAGTGGACTCTGCCTGCCACACCCAGTTGAGTGGTGTGTCAAAACGTCGTAATTGGACATTGATGGACATGGTCCGATCTATGATGAGATTAACTGAGTTGGAGCAATCCCTTTGGGGATATGCTCTTGAAACAGAGGCAAGGATGTTGAATCAAGTCCATACAAAGGCAATGGATAAAACTTCATATGAGATATGGATGGGAAAGCCGCCCAAATATTTTTATCTAAGAATATGGGGATGTCTTGCTTACGTGAAGCAAGCAGTGGGAGACAAATTGGATAATAGAGACAATTTGTGCTACTTTGCGGGATATCCAAATAACTCTGTTGGATACTACTTCTATTTATCCTAGTGAAACAAAGGGGTTTGTTTCAAGGAATGCCACATTCCTAGAGAAGGAGTTTCTATTAGATAGAAAATACAGGATGATAGAACTCGATGAGATTTGAGAACCACCCACTACACAAGTAACAGAATCCACACCCCAACAACCAATGAAAGAAACACAAGCTCCTAGGAGATCCGAATGGATCCCAAGACCTCCTAATAGGTTGAGCCTGCTTCTTGAAAAGTTCCAAGATGAGCCTTTTCCTGGATGTGATCCAAGAAATTTCAAGGAAGCATTGTCTGATGCCGATTCATCTAAATGGCTTGAAGGCATGCAGTCCGAGATGTACTCCATGTATTCGAACCAAGTATGGTCCTTAGTAGATCCACCTAAGGGAATTGTTCTCATAGGATGAAAATGGTTTTACAAAAGAAAATTTGGAGAGGATGGGAAGGTGGTGACCTTCAAAGCTAGACTGGTAACAAAAGAATATACTCAAAGACAAGGTGTTGACTATGAGGAAACATTTTCTCCAGTCGCAATGTTCAAGTCCATTAGGATACTGATAGCCATAGCAGCATAGTATGACTATGAAATATGACAGATGGATGTGAAGACATCGTTCCTTAATAGGGATATTAAGGAAGAGATTTACATGTCTTATCCTGAAGGATTCGTATCAGTAGAAAGTGAGCATAAGGTATGCAAATTTCAAAGATCCATTTATGGACTCAAGAAGGCATCGAGGAGTTGAAACCTCAGATTTGACAACACTATCAAAGAGTTTGATTTTGACAAAAATCCTGAGGGACCTAGTGTATACAAAAAAGTTAGTGGGAGTGCAATGATATTCCTAATGCTTTATGTTGATGACATACTACTAATTGGGAATGATGTAGTGATATTGCAGTCAACTAAAATATGGTTAGCTGGTAAGTTCTCCATGAAGGATATGGGTGAAGCATCATATGTATTAGGAATACAGATCTATAGAGATAGATCAAAGAGGATGCTAGGGCTAACCCAATCCACATATATCGATACCATACTGAGGATATTCTCTACGGAGGATTCCATGAGAGGATATCTCTCAATGTCTCATGGTGTGAATCTATCCAAGTCTATGTGCCCTAAGACTGATGAAGAGATAGAAACCTTGAGCCGCATTCCATATGCATCTACCATAGGCAGTATTATGTATGGTATGATATATACTCGACCTGATATGGCCTATGCATTGAGTGTTGCAAGACGATATAAGTCGAATCCCGATCTAATGCATTGGAAAGCAGTAAAGGACATTTTTAAGTACTTGAGAAGAACTAAGAATTTGTTCTTGGTAAACGAGACTGGAGAACTAAAATTGCAGGGCAACACTGATTCTATTTCCAATCAGATGTGGATTATTTGAAATCGACCTCTAGATTTGTATTCAAGCTCAATGGTGGTGTTGTCTCTTGGAAGAGTTCCAATCAAGACACCACAGGGGATTCAACCACTGAGGCCGAATACATAGCTACATCGGCTATAGCTAAGAAGGGTATTTGGACGAGGAATTTCATCCAAGAGTTGAGTGTCATTCCTCAAACAGTTGATCCAGTCCCAGTTTACTGTGACAACACTGGTGCCGTTGCGCAAGAAAAGGAACTGAGGTCTCATCAAGCAATCCAAACATATACTGAGGAAGTTTCACATAATCCGGAAGATTTTGGGAATAGGAGACATTTCGGTAGAGAGAGTATCTTCCGCAGATAACGTTGTTGATCCACTGACGAAGCCCCTGCCAGGACCATTGTTGAGAAGCATCGCGAAGCAATGAGTCTAAGATCTATGGGTAGTTGGATATAGGGCAAGTGAGAGATTGTTAGAGTAGGTGCCCAGCAAGCCAACTTGTGGCTCGGGCTTTATTTACTCTAACGTAAAAAATTCTTTATTTTAATAATATTTATGATTATGGCATTATACTTTATCTGTATACCCATGCAAGCAACATAGATAAAGTCATTGAATATAAAATAGGTACCATGAGATCTGCGTCGCAACGTAAGATCATGAAACTCATTAGGAAGAGTACTGTGTATTCTAAACAGGTTTCTAGTCGAATCCACCGCCTAAAACAAGGATAAAGGTCGCTCGAGCTTGAGACTAATGATGATGCACTGAACAACCCTCCCTCGGACTATCCAAGTGGCTCCCACTTATCGAGTGGAAAGTCCGCAGTTATGGTTGTACACAATTAGTCCTTTGACCCGGGATAATGTATGGGCTATACGTATTAGCATGCACTTTGATTCGTTTACCGACTCAATCGAGAGTCATTAGGTGGCGAGGTTGGTGTATTTTCGAAATACGTAGGAGCAAATGCATTGTATGCTAACCATGACTAAAGTTTCTTGCAGACACTATCAGTGATACCTAGTGGATCATGGGGAGATGCTACTAGACGCACTTACCATGATCCGATGGATGCAATCAGGAATGAGTTTTGACATTCTTGATCAAGGTGTTGATGAAAAGAATGGGGCTAAATAGGGTAAGCCCGAATAAGAATAAATGTTATTCTGAATCACATGGAGATGTGCACCCACGACTAGCTATATCCCTGAAGCATTGAGGGTCACACAAGTATCAGATTTTGTGCTCCCGTTGAGATAGTCAAATTTCAAGGAGTTGGAATTTGGCGACTATAGTTTGATGGAGTTCAAACAAGAAGCTTATAAAAGAGTTTATGAGCTGATTTCATATGATGGAATAAATGGAAGTTGGCATGATTGCAAAATAAGGAAGGAGAGTGGAACTGCCTGTTTTGTGAAGGAGTTCACTAAAACTAGCAGCTGCCAAATATAGTAACTGCCATTTATGGTAAGTTCTAAATTTGGTAAATGAAAATTTTGATTTTCGAAATTTTCAATTTTCATTTATGAACAAGATTTTTATCCTTGGTACATTGGCGCTTTCGGATCGTCGATCGGAGTTATAATGAGTTCGGAATCATTTTTTTTGTGAATTTGGAATTTACTAATTAAATGATTATGCTAGTAGTGGTGACTACTAATATGCACAAATTCTGATAATTATTCTAGAGGAGTCTAGAATTAAACTAACCAAGGAATTAATTTATAAATTAAATAATTGTTATGTAATACATGTATATATTTTATATGGTGTATATGATATTATTATATAATGTATTATTAAAGGTTAATAAATACATTATATATTTTATATATGGGAGTTTAAATATAATGAAATTATTAGAGTTCTTGTTGGAGAGGGACTCCTAATTAGATTAGGAGTCTCACTCTATAAATACACTATTAGGGCTCATTGTTAGATGATGAAATCTTTGGTACACAAAACACTAAAGAATCCTTCCCTTCCTTGAAGAAAACTCACGGCCACCATAAAATATTGGTGAATAAATTTTGGCCCACAAAGAAAATTGGATTTGCTTAATTATTTATTAAGAATCAATAATTATTAGTTAATGATTGTTTAATAATCAATTAACACCAAATCCATGATTTAGAATCATGGTAGTCTCGGCCATGAAATAAATTGGTTGGGAATTTTTTGTCCAAGTGATTTTTCCTTCCATCATCGCGCCGTTGACGCTACACCGTCAAAGGAGTTGGAAATTCGGAGTGCGCAATCTCAACACACAAATCGTTTGGATTTTCTAGTGCAAACCAAGTGAGGAAGACAGTCTTCGATCGTGGACCAAATTAGACGATCCAAGGAAGGACGTTTGTAGGGAATTACAAGGAGGGTTATATCTGCCTCAAATCGGAATAGTTTGGAGTCCAGCGTCTAAAACGCAAAGGTATAATCTTAAACACCCTATGAATGTTTTAAACACACAACGCCCAAGAACAAAATATTTTAAACTTCTGCTACGTCTTGGGTGCGAGAACACGATGTCCCAACACAAGTACCAACTTTAGATTCTACCTACTAATTCTTATATCATCATTTAAAAAAGAGAGAAAATTGTGAGAAAATTTTCATCAAGATGAATGACTAGATTCATCGGAAGGCCGTGATAGCTTGGTCTGCAATGTAGCAGTTTCCATGTCTCGCTTTTTATTTATTTAGATACTCATGCGCGGTTATATTCAGAATATTAACAAAGAAGTTCGTCAGCACAAACCATGCTATTCTAAATAATTTTGAACTCATTATAATCCTGATCGACGATAAAACAGCGCCAATGTTCCCAGGGTACAAATCTTGTTCCTATAATGAAAATTTCAAGATCAAAATTTATACTGATCTATTTTTGGTAGCTGTTAGTTTTATGAGCTCCTTCACCAAAATAAGAAGTTCCATTCTCCTCTCAAAATTAGCAGCTAAGCTAACTTCCACATCTTCCATCATATGAAATTCACGTATAAACTCAATTACAAGAAATTTGTTTGATCTCCATCAAACTATACTTGCCGAATTGTCCTTGAACTTGACTATCTCAACGGGAACACGAAATCCGATACTTAAGTGACTCTCAGTGATTCATGGGTACAACAAGCCATGAGTTCATAACTTCATGTGATCCAGAATAACTATAACGTCCAAAAGTCAACATATGAAAACCACATGCATGCAAATGAACTAAATTGCTTAATTATTATATTTAATTACTTTTAAATGCTTACATGATGCATGTTGTATGATTAAAGGTTTAATTACTTGATTTTGTGAAAATTTAGATTTTACCCAAATATTTGACAACAAGCTGGGGAAAGGAGAACGAGGATGACCGAGATAAAATAAATATTTTAAAATAATATTTTCAAGGATTATTAATATGATTAAATTTTTCTAAAAATGGTAGAAGTCAAATTATTTTGTGAGAAGAGCTTGATTTTATCTGAGAAGCTGGTTTGGGGCAAAAAAGTTAATTTAAAAAGATCAAAATATTATTTTTGAAAACTAATTTTTATAAACTTTTATTTTTCAATTAAATAGGTGTTATTGAGCCTAATTTACCTAAGATTAGTAGGCTCAATCACTCCTAAACTCAAAGGCCCAAAACCTAAACTCATTAACATGGAAATTAAAATCTATATAAATGATTCCTATCTATTTTTCTTGAAATAGTAGCCGAAATCACACACTCAACGCACACTAGTTTTTGAAAAATTGGAGAGGGAGAAAACAAGGAGTCTTCGTCGTCCGTTCGATCTTCTTCGCGCCCCACACCCACGATCGCATATTCAAGCGTTCTAAAACGCAAAGGCATGTTTCCAAATTTCTTTGATGCGTCATTCTGATGCGAACACGGGTCGTCAAGCCCCAAGGAAAGCATGGGATCCTTTGCAGTTGCCGGAGGGACCACTCACGAGGGGTCGATTAAAGAAGTTCAAGGAGGCACTACAAGGAGTCATGAGTAGGCATGAAGGAGTTGTGATGCATGGGAGTGTGTTAGAAGACCAAAGGAATAGTATTCAAGTACTGATAGCATTGGCCGAGTCTGGACGGACCTGTACACGGACCTGCACACGGGGTCCGTGCTCTATACAGCCTGAGGTGCCCATTGACAGTATCTACACGGACCCGACGATGGACCCAGGCACGGGGTCCGTGCCCTATGTTATTAGCGAAGACAGTGTCTACACGGAGGTGGGCACGGGGTCCGTGTCCCTTGTTTCCAACTGAAGTGTATTTACCGAGTGTACACGGACCCAGACACGGAGGTCTGCACGGGGTCCGTGCCTAGTGTTTTTCTGCGCGAATTATTTCCTTCTTTAGAGTTTTATTTTGTTAGGTAACTAGATTCTAGTAATCTTTTTGATATGTAAACCATATTGGACGAAATTTTACACACAATACAGATATTATTTTGAGTTTATCAAACTTGTGAGAATTTTCTCTCAACTCTTTCAAGGCTTTAGCTTTGTTAAACCAAATCAAACTTATCAAAGTTTATAACTTTGTGGCGTTTGTCGATCGTGCTTGTGCGGATTGTCGTAGGCGTCGTTCTTCGAAGGTTCGTATCAAATTTCGATTGTTATCCTCGTGTTTATTTGTTGCTAAACTTTTATAGTTTAGAGGTGAATAACACATCAATTACTTGATTCAAAAGATCGGGAAAACACACGAATCTTATTATCGTAATTAAATAGAGGGTGCGATTGCGTTTTAATCGTGTTTGCTATTTATTCGTATCGAGATTCACATCATTTGGTATCAGAGCATAGGTTGATTGAAATCAAGTAAGTTATCTTGTTATATTTAATATCTGCGTTATTTCTTTAATCGTTTTCAGATCTGTTTCGTTCTATTGTTATTCAATTTTGGTGAAACAGTGTTTCTCGAAAATTAGGTCAATTTTCTTCATTTTTTTTTGGATTTTCGAGTTGTACTCAGCCTAAAAAAAAAAAATACAAAATTTCGAAAATTTGCCTACACAATTGTTTTGGTATATTGTTCTATTCCCTTTATAGAGTCATATTCAATTGTCTCTCACAGTCAAAAAAAATAAAATATATTCCCTATATTCGAATTTCTTGTCTACACAGTCCGAGTGAGTCGGTCGCATTTTGTTCAGAAGTTTGAACCTTGATTGTTTGATATACCCAGAATACAAAGCTTGAGCATTTCCAAGAGAGCTCTCAAAATTTGAGTGATACACTTGAGTGCGAGTGACTTTTCTTTGGAGTGAACGGTGAGTATTTGTTGTGAGCAAACAAAATTGTGAGAAAAGACGAGTGAATTTATTTGGAGTGACCGTGAGCTTTTGGGTGAGGATTATTTTATTTCTACTAACCTTTTCTTGCAGGTACAAATTGACATTAAATGGAGAGGGAGGTAGGAGGTAGTTCGAATTCGGGGTTGTCTAAGGCCCAAATAGATGCGTTGTTTGGGGATTTTAGTAGGATGATGACGACCCAAATGGAGTCGTTGCATGAGAGGTTGGATAAACTTGAGGTTAGTGTTAGTGGGGGTAAACCTAAGCCTAGTGATTTGGGTAGAGATGATGAGGAGTATGATCTGGGAGGAGGCGATGAGAGTCAAAATGAGAATTGGGGTAGGAATGGAGGAGGTAGAGGATTTGGTAGAGTAAAAAGGGAAGCCATGCAGGGTATATATGAGGAGACTAGGGAAGATGGTCACATGGGTAGCATTAAGATGAAAATTCCATCGTTCCATGGGAAATCTGACCCGGAGGCATACCTAGAGTGGGAAAAGAGGGTAGAGTTCGTATTTGAATGTCACCACTACTCCGAACAAAAGAAGGTGAGGTTGGCGGTGGTTGAATTCTTAGACTATGCTCTCATTTGGCGGGATCAATTAGTGACCACTAAAAGGAAGTATAATGAGAGACCCATTGAGTCTTGGGATGAGATGAAGAGGGTCATGAGGAAGACGTTTGTGCCTAACCACTACTATAGGGAGATGTTTAAGAGGTTACAAACTTTGAGGCAAGGAGCTAAGAGTGTGGAGGACTACTATAAGGAGATGGAAGTAGTCATGATTAGGGCAAATACCGAGGAGGATAGTGAGGCGACCATGGCACGTTTTCTTTGTGGTTTGAACAGGGAGATTCAAGATCAAGTGGAGCTTAGGCACTACTTGGACCTTGACGAGATGGTGCAAATGGCCATAAAGGTGGAACAACAACTCAAAAGGCGTGGAGTTGGCCGCACAAACCAAACTGGAGGTACGTCTTCTTCTTGGCGACCAAATGTAGCAAAGCGTGATGAATAGCAAAGTGGTGACCAAGCCTAAGATTGAGACAAAGCAAGAGGCACCTAGACACGGAGTGCAAGGTAAAACTGAAATTCCTTCTACTCGTTCTAAAGATACTAAATGTTTTAGATGTCAAGGGTTGGGTCATATTGCTAGTGAGTGTCCTAATAAGAGGGTAATGTTTTTGAATGATTATGGTGAGTATGAGTCTCAAAGTGAGGGAGATGGCGAGGGTAGTGATGATGATATGTTTGCGCAGGAGGAACCCGATGAGGGATATGGAGCGGTTATAGGAGAAGCGCTAGTGACTAGGCGAATCATGAGTTCCCTAGTCAAGGATGAGGAGGCTAGCCAAAGGGAGAATTTGTTCCAGACTAGGTGTTTTGTGAATGGTAGGGTTTGCAATGTAATCATTGATGGGGGAAGTTGCACTAATGTGGCTAGTGTTGAGATGGTGGAAAAATTGGGATTGCCTACAATAAAACACTCTCAACCATATAGGCTTCAATGGTTGAATGATTGTGCGGAAGTGAAAGTAAATAGGCAAGTTCTAGTGTCCTTTTCTATTGGGAAGTAAGTGGATGAGGTTTTGTGCGATGTAGTGCCCATGCATGCTTGTCATATTTTGTTGGGTAGACCATGACAATTTGATAGGCACGTTACTCATGATGGGTTCAAAAATCGTTACTTCTTTGTTTTAAAGAAAGAATCCATTGTATTGCTTCCTTTGTCCCCAAAGCAAGCATTGGAGGACCAATTGAAAAAGAAAAAGAGAGATGAGGCCGAAAAAAGGAGTGAATTGAAAAGTGAGATGGCCTTTGAAAACAAAAATGAAGTGGCTGAAAAAAAGAGTGATCAAAAGAGTGAGATAGCCATAAAAACAAAAAAAGAGAGGAAAGAAAATGAGGGGAAAGAAAAGGAGAGGAAAGAGGCCAAAAAGAAATCATACATGGCCCAAAAAGGTGAGTTGAAACAATTGTTGCACACACATGAACCACTTGTGTTAATTCTTTACAAGGAGATCCTCCTTAACACAAGTGATACAGCCGGATCCCTTCCGAGCGTTATTGTTTCACTATTGCAGGAATTTGACGATGTATTTCCGGAGGAGCTACCTCAAGGCTTACCACCATTGAGGGGGATTGAACACCAAATTGATTTGGTGCCCGGGAGTGCCTTCCCGAACCGTCCAGCTTATAGGAGCAATCCGGAGGAGACTAAGGAGCTGCAACGATAGGTAAGTGAGCTATTAGATAAAGGGTTTGTGCGTGAGTCCATTGTTAGAGTAGGTGCACGTCGAGCCAAGTGTTGGCCGACTGTTCACGATGAAACTCTTTGTATAAACGATCTTTATTTTAATAATATTTGAATTTATTAATTTGGCGCATCTTTATCTTTATACCCATGCTAGTTGCATAGATAAAGTCCTTGAATATACAAATAGTAGAAAGAATATGAGATGCTCATATGATGAGTATCATGAAACTCATATTTGGAATACTGTATATTCTAAACCGTTCCTAGTCGATTCAGCCGCCACTAAGAAGGATAAAGGCGGCTCGAGTTAGAGACTAGTATCTGCGATGTGAGTACCATGTTTCATTGGTAGGGGACATTGTGATGTCCGAGCATGCAGATAGGTGCTCCTGGTAGAGTGCACTGAACAACCCTCTATAAAGGACTTTCCAAGTGGTTCTCACTTATCGAGTGGAAATGTCCTAGTTTATGGTTGTACACCATTAGTCCTTATGACCCGGGACAACATTGAGACTCTATGTGCTAGCGTTTCACTTTGACTTGTTTACCGACTCTTATGGGGTCATCAGGTGGCAAGATTGGGAGTTACGGCGAAACATATAGGAGTCGATGCATTGTAGCCGGGGATTCACCGCTTACCTACGGGTATGGATATCCTATGTGTTTTTCATGTATATGTGGGTTGAAATCTCTGATCAGAGTATGGTGGTAATTATGAAAGGGGTTTCATAGATTACACCATCGATGCAACCACAACATGACACATAGTATCGATTCATTGACAACTCTCGATAAACCAATAGTTGTCGAATCGGTCGGGATATATGAGTTGAAGGGACCGTACTGTACGCTAACCATAATTGAATGGTTCTTGCAGGCACTATCATGTGATACCTAGGGAATCACGTAAGCGATGCTGCTAGGC
>NC_133103.1:30892534-30993925 GCF_022965805.1 Primulina eburnea | reverse complement strand
ACCTTATAATATTTTTCTCTCTACTCAATTGTGAATTTCTTCACAAATGGTGAGACTATTTATTGAATTTCTTTACAAATAATCCAAAAATAAATTCATCATTACCTACATCATCACACACATTTTCAATATTTACAACTCTTATTTTCGACATTCAAATATTCAATACACACATTTTAAATATTATTTTTCAACACTCCCCCTTGTGATGATGATCATAATGATTGTCTTTATTACGTGTTTTTATAATGCCTCGTTAAAAACCTTACTAGGAAAAACTCATTGGATATAAAAACCATAGTAAGGGAAAAAAGAGTGCAGTCACGTAAACTCTTCATCATGTTGACATGAACAATTCTTCACAAATTTCGTAGATTGCGCATCTCAATATTATATATGTGCTTTCTGAATATTGTCGTAGAAGTGCCTTTGTGAAGAGATCTGATGAGTTTTCATTTGATTGAATGTGACAAATATCAATACATTTATTCTTCTCAAGCTCCTTGGTGAATGCGAAGAATTTAGGAGGAATATGTTTAGTTCTGTCGCTGTTCATGTATCCTTTTTTCATTTAAGCAACACATGCAGCATTATCTTCATATAGTATCACAGGCTTCTCGTCAAATGATAATCCGCATGAGATTTGGATATGTTTGGTCATTGATTTTAATCACACACATTCACGACTTGCCTCATGTAGTGCAATAATTTCGACATGATTTGATGAAGTTGTTACGAGCGTTTGTTTCTGTGAACGCCAAGAAATTGCAGTGCCTCCACGAGTAAATACATATCCAATTTAAGAACATGTCTTGTGTGGATCAGATAAGTATCCAGCATCGGCATAATCAATTATACTTGGCTTAGCATCTTTTGAATACAAAAGTCTCAAGTCTGTCGTTCCTCATAGATAACGGAATATATGTTTAATTCCATTCCAGTGTCTCTTTGTTAAATATGTGTTAAATCTTGCCAACAAATTTACGACAAAAGATATAGCAGGCCTTGTACAATTTGTAAGATACATAAGGGCACTGATAGCACTTAGATATGGTACTTCTGGACCAAGAATATCTTCATCATCTTCACATGGACGGAATGGATCCTTTTCTATGTTTAATGATGTAACAACCATTTGAGTACTTAAAGGATTTGATTTATCCATATTTAAATGTTTAAGGATCTTTTCTGTATAATTTGTCTGGTGAACAAACATTCCACATTCTTTTGTTCAATTTGTAAACCCAGACAATACTTGGTTTCCAAGATCCTTCATTTCAAATTATTCCTTCAAGTATGACACAACTTCTTGAATTTCCTTATTCGTTCCAATGATATTTAAATCATCAACATATACAACAATAATTACGCATCCGGATGTTGTTTTCTTAATGAAAACACAAGGGCATATTGAATTATGTACATATCTCTTTTTATCAATTTCTTCAATATATTTCGGTTCCATATTTTTCTAGTATTAATATGATTGATAGAGATTTCACGATTCTCCTCAGTTTGTGGTTCTCATAGAATATTTTAATCATCATGTGTTTCTTCAGGAACATCATTTTCTATTTTGTGATCAACGTGTTTCTCTATGAATTTTATTTTTCGATGATTTTTTTATCCTTTGAACCGACTGGCCTTCCACACTTCAGGCGTTTAATGACATCATGAGTATCTTCAATTTGTTTCTTCGGAATTTTAATTCGAGCAGGGGTGGGGCATTTGCAGCATGTATATATGATTTAGTTACCCCTTTTGTGTCTGCAAATGCATTTGGTATTTGATTTTCTATTCTTTGCAAGTGCATTATTTGTTGTACATCTTTTTTACATTGTTTTGTTCTTGGATCCAGATGTAACAATGATGATACATACCATGTAATTTCTTTTTCGGTATGTTTCTATTCTCTCCCTAACATTGGAAAGATTTCCTCATTAAAATGACAATCAGCAAAACGTGCTGTGAACACGTCGTCTGTCTGAGGTTCAAAATTGTTAAACATGAATTTTATTGTGGCGATGATAACTAAAACCAGTAGACCAGCAACCAGAACAAACTTATCAGTAGCTGCTGTTCTAGTAAAACTAAACCAGTAGAAAAGGGATAACAATACAAAACCAAGTAGAGAACGTTTTCTAACGTTGCTATCTTAATTGTTACCGTTAAAGAGTTCCTAGTACTAGTATTAATTGCAGCATTAAATACTATACGGAGTCATTTAATGCATATTACCCAATTAAGTATAAAACAAGACTGATTGTTTTATAGCTTTTCTGCAGGAACTTTTCGGTAATAAAGCTGATTGTATCAGTTATCTGAAGACTTCTCTGATTGTGAACGTTGAACTCAGTCGATTATATATACTTGGATCAAATCCTTGTTCGACACGACACTTCGCATAATATCATTTCAAGGAACAAAGCTACTCTCTTATCAGACGAATATCAGAATTCCTTGAGCATTTAAAAGTTCAACACAAAGAAAAGTAGCACACGCTTCATAGCTTATATCTGATCTTTTGTAGATCATCTTGTGCTACTAATTCTTACACTCTTCACGATCTTTACTGCACTTATACTTTATCAGAAGAGTCTGTAATCTGAAAAGAGTCTTTTCAGAACTTTGTGTTTCGCATTTTTGTGAGTTGAGAAACTAAGAGTTTCAGTAGGCTGAGGTGTAAGTCCTTCTGAAGTGGGTGTGTACAAGTGTTGTACTGTAATATCCAAAGTCTTTTAGTTATACCTTCTGGAAACAGAAGAAGGGGAGACGTAGAAGAGTTTATCTTCGAACTTCCATAAACAACTGCTGTGCCTACTGCTTTATTGTTTTTCAACTACTTCATCAGATTGTTTCCGCACGTTTTATTGTAATCAGGTGAAAGTATTCGCACAAGATCAACTACTATCCTTAACAGGATTTTAGTACCTCATCAGAACGAAAAACGAGTAGAGTTTATTCACCCCCCCTCTAAAACTCAACTTCGATCCTCAACAATTGGTATCAGAGCAGGTTATTCTTGTTTGTGAAAAACTACAACAAATGGCACACTTCAGCAAGATCCCTATGTTCTCTAAGGAAGATTTTGACGACTGGAAGATAAGAATGCAAGCTCATCTTGCAGCACAAGATGATGACATGTGGTATGTCATCACAGATGGTCCACTGAAAATCTTAAAGCCTAACACAGCTGTTGCTGTTACTGACGGTGCACCACAGATGGTCGAAAAATCAAGAAGTGAATGGACCAGTGAAGATAAGAAAAAGGCCAATCTTGATAATGTGGCGAAGGATATATTGTATAAAACTCTCGACAAGAACACTTTCAGCAAGATAAAATGTGTTCTACTGCAAAGGATATTTGGGAAAAGCTCATCCAGATATGTGAAGGAAATGAGCAAACGAAAGAAAAAAACTGTCTGTAGCAATGCAGAAGTTTGAAAATCTGAAAATGAGAGCTGGTGAAACTCTAAATGAGTTTGATGAAAGATTCAGTAGCTTGGTCAATGAGCTAGCTGCTCTGGGTAAAGAGCATAGCAACAGAGAAATAGCCCTCAAGGTGATGAGAGCCTTACCCAGAGAATGGGATGTTAAAACAATGGCTATGAGAGTATCCAAAGACTTGAACAAATTGGAACTGCACGACTTATTTGCAGATCTAAAGGCCTACGAGTTCGAATTGGAAGTGAGAAGTGGAGAAGAGCCTTCAAGCCTACCCACCAAGGCTCTTGCTGCTACTGCCTCTACCTCTTCTACTGTTGCTGCAGTTGTACCTCAGGCATTACCTGCTGTGATCATTGACAATACAATGGAGAAGACTGCTGAACAAATCAGTAGTGATGCTATGTCCTTATTTGTAAAGAAATTCTCCAGGTTCATGAAGAAGAACCATCGAACCTATCAGGGTCCCAATTGCAACTTCAAGAAAGATTCACCATCTGGTGATATGGGATGCTTCAACTGTGGAAAGATAGGTCACTTCATTGCTGATTGTCCTAAACCAAAGAAGGATGACCAAAAGAGAAAGGATCACAAGAGGAATGACAAAAAGTCCCAGAAGAGATCGAAAAGCGATGATTGCCGAAGAAAGCAAATCTAAGTGGGCGGACTCTAGTTCTGAGTCATCTGACTCAGAAAGTCATTCCAGTGACAGTGATGCAGAAGAAGTCAAATGTCTAATGGCAGACAATGACTCAACCTCGACATCTGGAGAGGTATTTGATTTTGACTCTAATGAATTTACACGAAATGACTTGATTGATGCACTGCATGAAATGGTAAAAGAGTATTCCAGACTTTCTCAATCATTTGAAGAAGTTAAGATTGAAAATCAGAACTTAAAGAATCAGAACAGTAAGTTAACTTGCTTGCAAGTAGACAGCTGCAATGATTTACAAGTTAAGATGAGTAAATTAATAACTGAGAATGAAAGAGCCAAAGCAGATTACCAGAAGGTGCTTTCTGAAAACCAGAAGTTGTCGCTACTGGTAAATGCTTGGAACAAGTCTTCTGTTTCATTGGAAAAGATGCAAGAATTACAAAAACAGTCAGGAGATAGGAGTGGTCTCGGTTTTTGTAATAATGAAGGCACTTCTGAAACGAATACTAAGCCAACACTGGATATGTGCAAAGGGAAATACATTCACTTTGTGAAATCCAGTGTGGTATAGAAACCAGAAGTACCTACTGCTTCAGTTGAAAGGAATGTAAATCTGACGAACAGAAGAATGCACTATGGTCCTGGGTTACGTTAAACCTAAGGAAAAAGTTGACCAGAGTTCTAGATTCAGAAAAGAATTCAACTCTGGAAGACAACATCCTATGAAGGTTAAAACTACCAGTACTACAACTCTAAACCTGTTCAGAAGAGATACAGACTGGAAAACAGAAACAGAAGGGAAGAACAACATTTTGGTATGCATACTGTTAGAAAATAACAGAACCTTCTGTTGCACACACATCTTTGGATACCCGAAGTACAAAGTCACCAAGAATTGTACAAATGTGGGTTCCCAAAGGACTGATAAGGCTTGGACCCAAATAGATTTGGGTACCAAATACTAAAATTTGTGTTTGCCAGGAACAGCAGAAGGAAGCAGAAATCAGTAACTCTACATGGTATCTGGACAGGGATGTTCCAGACACATGACTGGACAAAGAAACCTACTTTCCGAAATAGTAAGCTGTACTGGACCAAAGATAACTTTTGGAGACAACTCAAAGGTAAAACCATGGGTAAGGGTAAGATTATCCATGGTAATATAAACTATTAACGATGTATTATTATTTGACAATCTTTGTTACAATCTAATCAGCATTAGTCAACTAAGTGATTAATGGGTATTCTGTGACTTTTCAAAAGCATTCATGTATAGTTAGAGATTCTACTGACACTTCTGTGTTAACCGGAAAGAGAAAAGGCAATACTTACAGAGTCTCTTGGAACTCAAATCATGTCAATACTCCTACATGCTTAGTTGTTTCTCTTAGCAATAAACACTGGCTATGACACAAGAAATTGAATCATCTGAATTTCAAGTCAATCAATTATCTCAAGAAGCAGAATATAGTTGATGGATTACCTGACATTAATTTCGTTAAAAATCATGTTTGTTCTGCTTGTCAGCTTGGGAAACAGATAAGATCCAGTTTCAAGACCAAAGATAGCAAATCAACTTCAAGATGTCTGGAACTACTACCTATGGATCTATTTGGTCCTATCCCCATCATGCGCTTAGGGGGAATGAAATATACTCTTGTTGTTATTGATGATTTTTCTAGATTCACTTGGGTAATCTTTCTCGCAGGAAAAGATCAAACCAGTAGTCTCTTGATCAAGCTTCTGAAAAGAATTCAAAATGAAAAATCTACTACCATCATTAAAAGTTGAAGTGATCGGGGCACTGAATTCACTAACAAGTATCTTGAGTTATATTTGAATGAGCAGGGGATTCATCATGAATATTCAGCTGCCAGAACTCCTCAACAAAACGGAGTAGCTGAGAGGAGAAATAGAACTCTAAAAGAAGCAGCTAGAACAATGCTAGCAGATGCAGACATTTCTCAGGGCTTCTGGGCTGAAGCTATCAATACTGCTTGTTACACGCAAAACAGATCTATGGTCAACAAGAGACACAACCAGACTCCGTATGAAATATGGAAAGGGAAGAAGCCCAATGTATCTTATTTTCATGTGTTTGGTTGCAAATGTTTTGTACTAAATAATGGCAAAAATCATTTGACGGCATTTGACTCAAAATTAGATGCTGGAATATTTCTTGGTTACTCTGCTGTAAGCAGAGCTTTTAGAATCTTCAACAATAGAACTCTTAATGTTGAAGAATCGATTCATGTTGTCTTCGATGAAGACAGCAGTGCTGAAATTTCTAACATATCTGATTTAAATAACAGGTTAGACAGGATTCACTTGTAAAATCGACAGTGAGATGATGTGGAAGCAAATACCAAGGATCTTCAAAATCCAGAACCAGACACAAACCAATAGTGGAACCAGAAGTACAGAACTTGGATCTACCAATACCCAGCAGAAGATGTTCAAGAACCTACTACTGGTTCTGTAGAAGACAATCTTAACATAACAAATCAGGAAGATGCCATTCAAATCCGTTGTATCTGGAGAAAATCTCATCCTCCATCATTGGTTATTGGTAATTCCAGCAGTGTCCGTTTGAGAACCACAGAAGGCAAATGCTTAAATGAATACATGCTGCTACTTTATATATCTCAGGATGACCAAAGAAGAATTGAAGAATCTCTTCTGGATCCTAGTTGGATTGAAGCCATGCAAGAAGAACTGAAATCAATTCAAACGTAATGAGTTTGGGTTCTTAGTACCTAGACCATGTCTCATCAAGCGTGTCAGTGGAACTCGGTGGGTATTTAGAAACAAACTCAATGAAGAGGCACAGTGGTGGTGAGAATAAAGCTAGATTGGTAGCTCAAGGCTTTCAGACAAGAAGAAGGCATAGACTTTGATGAGACTTATGCACCAGTAGCAAGGCTCGAAGCAATCAGAATATTCTGAGCCTTTGCTGCTTTCAATGAATTTCAAAGTATATCAAATGGATGTGAAAAGTGCTTTTCTCTAAATGGTCTTTTACAAGAAGAAGTATACGTCGAACAACCTCCAGGTTTTATCGATCATTCTCTCCGCATCATGTATTTTAAATTACACCAAGCATTATATGGTCTAAAACAGTACTAGAACTTGGTATGACACTCTTTCAAAATTTCTCATTGATCATGATTTTACCATCGTAGCAGTAGATAAAACTTTATTTACTTTAGCAAAGATAAGCACATTCTTTTAGTACAGATCTATGTTGATGATATTATTTTTGGGTCAACTAACCCCAAATTATGTGCAAAAGTTTGGAAAATTGATGCAGGATAAATTTGAAATGAGTATGATGGGAAGAATTAACATTCTTCCTAGGATTACAGATTAAGCAATCAGAGACTGGAATCTTTGTAATCAAGCCAAGTACACCAAGGAGCTTCTGAAAAAGTTCGGAATGGAAGCATGCTCTGCTGCTTCTACTCCAATGAGCTCATCTATTAAGCTTTGAGAAAGATGAAAGTGGTATTTCCAGTACGAGGTAACTCAGTATCGAGGTCTTATTGGTTCTTTATTATATTTAACTGCCAGTAGACCAGATATTATGGTTGCTGTTTGCATTTGTGCTAGATTTCAATCTAACCCCAAACAATCTCATTATATTGCTGCTAAACGTATTTGAAGTACTTGAAAGCAACTCAAAACGTCGGCTTATGGTATCCCAATGATTCATCGTTAAGTCTTATGGATATTCAGATGCTGATTATGCAGGTTGCAAACTAGACCGTAAAAGCACAAGTGGTTTTTGTCAATTTCTTGGTGATAGGTTGATATCCTGGTTTAGCAAGAACAGACTTCCATAGCCACATCTACTGCGGAAGCAGAATATCTGGCTGCTGAAAGCTGCTGCTCTCAGATACTGTGGATTCAACAACAGTTAGGAGACTATGGGATTCAAGCCTCCGAATCACCTATATTCTGTGACAATACCAGTGCAATTGCAATCACACAAAATCCAGTACTTCATTCCAGAACGAAGCACATAGACATCAGACATCACTTTATTAGAGATCATGTGCAGAAGAAGAACATTCGTCTGGAATATGTTTCTACTGATCAACAAACAGCAGATATCTTCACGAAACCCTTACCAGAAAATAAGTTTTCTTACTTCGTAATTCTCTTGGTTTGATAGATTTAACTTGATTATTTTCTGTTAAATTAGTTAACTTTTATTCTTACTCGCTTACTTATCGTATTGAACTAACAGTAAGATAATTGCAGAAAAGCAGAAGAGAAAAGTCAGATAAGCAAAACTGGAATTTTATTAGAAACCATTTCAGCACATTACACGATGCAAAAGTAAAAACAGTAGATCTTCTTTGCTTTTTAACCAGTAGCGTTACATGTAGCGTTTGTCTTCTAGGAGCTCTCTGATATTTGCTTGCAAAGTACTTCAACAGGAAAAAGATGGTCTTCTTCGAAGAGAAAGGCCTAGAAAGAATCTAGCAAGCTTAGGTCTTGCCAGCACTAACGTAATTTTTAGATGCCTTACAGGACATCAGAGAGGATTTCAGCATCATCAATCCACCATCACTCTCTTATTGCATTAGCATGCTTCTGGAAGAAATCGATGCTACATTTCAAACTCAATCGAAGCAAAAGATCTGCATAACTGTGGAAACTACAACTCAAGGAGTGTATTTCAAGGATCATTACGAAATTTATGATACCCTCAAACTTCTCTCTGGACAATTTTGCTTCATCTCCTGAATCTAACTATAACTCTCTTTTTACTTGAGTTTTCATTGTTGTTGTTTAACTTCGTTCAAGCCTTGCAGGTATTTATAGAGGGAACAAAGACTCTTGTGAATCGCAAGATTGCGACTGTTCATTTTCAACGGCTCAGATTGAGAGATGGACAAAAGTCACTTGTCGCAATTATGACTACTTATTAATTGCATTTACCGAGGGGGGAACAGTATCTTAGTCAGACTAAGAGTTTGACACCTTTTCAGAAAACAGATAGGATGTTTGTCTTTTCGATAAAACTACAAGTCTGCTGGTTTAGACAAAGTGCTCGCATATTTCAGCACCTTGAAACTTCCAGCAGACGTATCATAAAATGACAAATCCTTTTCTGAATTCTTTAGTAACAGTCTGGACAGCTCGCTCTTTTTCAAAATTTTCAAAATCATTCGTCTCTCTGACAGTTTCTGCAAAACTTTTCAAACACTCAACCAAGAACATACTGACACGTGTCTTTATGTTTATTTGACGGCTGTATATCTATTTCATATTTCACATTTTCACCTTTACTGTTTCATAACAATCGCTATTCAGCTACTGCTTCTCTATATCATCAACTAACTACTGCAAAATTTTTCTGATCTCATCTGCATACAGAAATGGCTGGAGCATACACTCTTAACGCTTATCAAGTTAACTTTGCTTCCGTTCTCACCATCAAGGATGAGAATCTCTTGAAAATGTTTCAGGATATTGAGAAATCAGGACTCCGGAAATTCTGGAAGCACCAGCAGTTATCTACAAAAATGCTCTCCTGGAATTTTACGCCAAAGCAACAGTGCATGAAGGAAGGATTGTTCATACCCAAGGAGATTCTTCTATCTCCATTGATGCCGCACACCTAGGAGCAACCTTCCTCCTTCCACTTTCGGGTATGTCTGAACTCTCTGATATTTCCAAGACAGATATGTATGTTGCTCTCAGCTCTTTCTCAGTATCTGGAGAAGAAGTGTCACCTTTCTGTCACAAGAAACTGCTCAAAATAGAGTATCAGATTCTGGCCGATATTGTGGCTAAAGCTATTTTGATCAAGGCTGGCACCTTCGACAAATTGACAAAGGAGAAAGTTCAAGTAATGTCTGTCATTTCTAAGGGGATTAAGGTGGACTGGAGTCATTTTATTTTCAGAATTATGAAGGATATGGTTATTCGGAAAAGTTCTGGTTTCGCGGTTCAGATCAGTGTTTTGCTCAAGGATGCTGGTTTCGCATCTACAAGTGATCTCGATGCTACTTCCGTTACCATGATTGATGCAGCAAATGTATTGGCTCTAAGGCCTAAGCCAACAGTGGCGGAGTTTGTTGTGATGAAGAAAGAAATTGGGGAAACTGCTTCTGAGGCTCCGAAACCTCAAAAGAAAATTTCAAAGAAACGATTGATTATTTCGACGGATTCCGATAAAAAACAGCATCAGAAGAGTCTGCTGCTGCTGTTCGACCAGCAGTGCCAACCCCAGCCAAGAAGAAACCGCGCACCATTCTTAAAATTAAAAAGACAGCAACACTGTCTGAAATTTAGAAAGTACCTATTCGTCAGGTCTTTCCAGATGCGGTTCCTTCTGCTCGATCAACTGCTTCTTTGACTGCACACGCTACTTGCGTCTGTTTCAGCACCCTCTACTGCTACTGCTTTTAAGCCAACATCTTGAATCGTTATTCGGGAACCAGCAAGCGGGTCTTCTGCTTTCCGACCTGTTGCGCCTATTTTATCTTCTGACCAAGGCAAAGGGAAAATGGTGGAAGAACCACCTGTTTTTAGTCACAAAACCACTGTCACCACCGGAGTTGATCTTCATCTAGCAGAGATTGAGACCTCTGCAAACGATGACATGAATTTCTTTGATTAATGGCATACTGTCCGTTTGTTTCATTCCTTTGCTTATTTCAAAACAAAAGGGGCTTATGGCAAAATGATGAATGCGGAAAAGAGAATTTTTCAGTTGGCAAAAACAAAAAATGTCATCGAGGCCTTGCGCAGAAGGAACTTCATCCTCGATCAGCTGAAATGTCAGAAATTAGAATCAGTTCTGAAAGTTCTTCAATCGAATTTTGATCCTGCCGTTCCTACTGCTGTTCAGGATCAAAATGTTATTTTGATTCTATCTGACAGATTAAAGCAGATGAGTGAGCAACTTCTTGCTCAAGAACAAGGCTTTGGAGAGCCTACTGTTTATCATGTTGGCCTTGTCCCGATCTTTCAACAGAATCAAACAGTTGAGGAAAGTACTACAGCCTCCCCAAAGGCTGCTGTTCTTAGTACTCCTGCATCTCCGACTAGGCCCATTCAGTCCTCATCACTATTGTCCGTGCATGAACTGGCTTTAGTTGAGGAAGTCATTGAATCGATTGTCCCTACTGTCTCTACCGCTTTGGAAGCAGCACCGGCTATTTCCTTGCCCCCTTCTGGTTCTCCTACCCCAGGCAACAATTAGCAGAACCAGATGCTACTTCTTTACTGCCAAATTTAGAGTTGTTTTCTGCTGCACATCAAGGAGAAATGAACATTCTTCTGGAACAGCCTTCTGCACCTTCTATTGAAGCATCTTCAGTTTCACAGGCTGTTACTGTACCAATGGAAGAAGCTTTGGCCTCTGACTTGGCCATTCCTACTGAAGACATTACTCTTCCTCTGGTTGCTATTGAGCCTACTGTTTCTGCAATTCCAGCAGAAAGCACAGCAGACCCTGCTCCTTCTACTGCATTGATGGATGCTCCTCCTGTCTCTACTGCGTTGACTGTCTCCCTCCCTGTTTTGACTGCAACGAAGAGATCAAACAACGCATTCTTGAACGAACCCCTTCCCCGGAATCAGATGCATTCAACCTCGAACATCAGATTCAGTATCTACAAACCGACCTCAACAACATCTCTGAGTTAGTGAAACGTATGTCTTGTGAAAACCTTGCGGAATTCAGTGGTGCTAAATCTTTCCGAGAGCGAATGGGGAAATACATCTATCTCACTAAGGAGACCTCGGACAAGATGTATGCTGAAGCCTCCGTTTTCAGATCAGCTATATCAAGAACTCACAACGCCATCATGCTTGCTCAAAATGATATACTCACTCGAATCACTGAGCATGATGATATCTTTCGATCACTGTCTACTTCTGTGGAACTTTTGGATGCCAAGATTGACTCTCAAAATCAATCTATCACTGCCTTAGATAATCGCATCTCTTCTCAGACCACGTATCTGGAGATGCTAACCGATGGCATTCAAAATATTTCCGGCAGACTGAATGATCTCTTTACCAATGTGGTGGCCGCTGATGCCAAAAAGGGGGAAGATAGAGGAGATAGAGGAGATCAAGCAGGATTTAGGCAAACAGAAGATGAGGCTGAACCTTCTAACAGAAGAGATCAAGAAACTCAAAATGAAGAAATCATTTACAGGGACATTGAAACCGATTGATTTGTTTACTTTAATGCGTTATTAACATTATCCGTTTGTTTAAATGATTATCTGTTTTACTTAACGACTTTCTACTGTTTAGGTTTTGGAATCACCACAAAGGGGGAAATTGTTAGACATGAAATTTATTGTGGCGATGATAACTAAAACCAGTAGACCAGCAGACCAGAACAAACTTATCAGTAGCTGCTGTTCTAGTAAAACTAAACCAGTAGAAAAGGGATAACAATACAAAACCAGTAGAGAACGTTTTCTAACGTTGCTATCTTAATTGTTACCGTTAAAGAGTTCCTAGTACTAGTATTAATTGCAGCATTAAATACTATACGGAGTCATTTAATGCATATTACCCAATTGAGTATAAAACAAGACTGATTGTTTTATAGCTTTTCTGCAGGAACTTGTTTCGGTAATAAAGCTGCTTGTATCAGTTATCTGAAGACTTCTCTGATTGTGAACGTTGAACTCAGTCGATTATATATACTTGGACAAAATCCTTGTCCGACACGACACTTCGCATAATATCATTTCCAAGGAACAAAGCTACTCTCTTATCAGACGAATATCAGAATTCCTTGAGCATTTTAAAAGTTCAACACAAAGAAAAGTAGCACACGCTTCATAGCTTATATCTGATCTTTTGTAGATCATCTTGTGCTACTAATTCTTACACTCTTCACGATCTTTACTGCACTTATACTTTATCAGAAGAGTCTGTAATCTGAAAAGAGTCTTTTCAGAACTTTGTGTTTCACATTTTTGTGAGTTGAGAAACTAAGAGTTTCAGTAGGATGAGGTGTAAGTCCTTCTGAAGTGGGTGTGTACAAGTGTTGTACTGTAATATCCAAAGTCTTTTAGTTATACCTTCTGGAAACAGAAGAAGGGGAGACGTAGAAGAGTTTATCTTCGAACTTCCATAAACAACTGCTGCCTACTGTTTTATTGTTTTTCAACTACTTCATCAGATTGTTTCCGCACGTTTTATTGTAATCAGGTGAAAGTATTCGCACAAGATCAACTATTATCCTTAACAGGATTTTAGTACCTCATCAGAACGAAAAACGAGTAGAGTTTATTCACCCCCCCTCTAAACTCAACTTCGATCCTCAACAAAAATATCGAATGATTGATGGACTATCATAACCAATATAAATTCCTATCTTTCTTTGAGGTCCCATTTTCTTTCGTTGCGGTGGTGCAATAGGCACATACACCATACATCCAAAAATTCTCAGATGAGAAATGTCTGGTTCTTTACCAAATGCAAGCTGCAATGAGGAGTATTTATGATATGCAATTGGTCAGATGCGAATTAATGTAGCAACATGAAAAATTACATGTCCCCATATAGAAATAAGGAGCTTTGTTTTCATAATCATTGGTCTAGCAATCATTTGCATTTGTTTAATGAATGATTCAGCCAATCCATTCTGTGTATGTACATGAGCAACATGATGCTCAACAATGATTCCCATAGACATACAATAATCATCGAAAGTCTGGGAAGTAAATTCACCAGCATTATCAAATATAATTTTCTTGATTGTATAATCGGGAAATTGATTCCTCAATTTTATTATTTGAGCAAGTAATCTTGCAAATGCAACATTTAGAGTTGACAATAAACACACATGTGACCATCTGCTGGAAGCATCTATCAATACCATAAAATATCTGAATGATCCACATGGTGGATGGATTGGTCCACAAATATCACCTTGAATACATTCAAGAAACATTGGTGATTCAATTTGGATTTTAGCTGGTGATGGTCTTATAATAAGTTTTACAAGAGAACATGGTTTACATTGAAACTTATTATTCTGAAAGATCTTCTGGTCTTTCAACGGATGACCATGTGTATTTTCTATGATTCTTCGCATCATTGTTGAACCAGGATGTCATAATCGATCATGTCAATTGGTTAATATTAACAATTATCAACTACCATGTTTGATTCAATGAGACTTATATGTGTAATGCAATCTAGTAGGGAGTATTGATAGTTTTTCAATCACATATTTCTTTCTTGATTTATATGTGGTCAGACACATATATTTCTCATTCCCTTCATTCATTGTTTGATTATCATACCCATGGGAGTATATATCATTGAAACTCAACAAATTTCTTTTCGATTGTGGTGAATACAAAGCATCATTGATAAAAAAAATTGTACCATTAGGTTACAAAAATTGTGCTTTACCACAACCTTTAATCAATTCTACAGAATCTGATATTGTATTCACCATTGGTTTTTTTGGTTTTAGTTACAAGAAATATCTTTTATCTCAAAGAATAGTGTGCGTTGTACCCACTATCAGGTATGCAAAATTCCATGGGATTAGTTCCTTGTTTAGCTTTGTTCATGGAATTTTCCATATTTGAACTTCAAAAATATGCAATGAAAAAAAATTACTGACAATACATATGTAAATATAACACATATCATAATTATACAATAAAACATTATTATATGAATACATGAAAAATAAATTATTGTACATTTATATTCTACCACTATATTGTTCATTTTCAGAGAAATCATTGAGAAAATCTGCAGCATCAATATTTTTCATTTATATCCCACCAACATATTGATCATTTCCAGATAAATCATTCAGAAAATCAGCAGCATCAAAATAAGTTGAATCACTCAAACGGTCACTGCGTTCAGTGAAGTTGGTCTCTATTTCTTTCCCCTTTATCGATTCTTTATAGAGCTTGAAAAGGTGCTCGGAGGTTCAACAAATACGAGACCAATGTCTTGGAGTTCCGCATCTGAAACAAGAACTTTTAAATCTTTTCGAGTGATTTTTATTAACACTTATGTTCTCATGATGCCTTTTCTGTGGGTGGTTCGTGACGCCCTTTTGAGATGAGTTATAAAAATAACTATCTCTATTGTTTTCAAAACCACGACCACGACCAATTCCATGTCCATATCCACGACCTCGACCAAAACCTTGTCTTTGAATTTTATTTTGGTTTCAAGGTTTAAATTCATTTTTACTTACAACATTTACTTCTGGAAATGCTGATGATCCAATGGGTCGGGACTGATGATTTCTCATTAGCAGCTCGTTGTTCTTTTCCATCACAAGAAGACTGGCGATGAGTTCAGAATATCTCGCAAATCCACACACTTTATATTGTTGTTGTTGAGTTATATTTGATGCGTGAAATGTAAAAATTTTTTTTTCAAGTATTTCCGATTCTGTAACCCCATGTCCACAAAATTTTAGCTGGGAGATTATTCGATACATCGCTGAATTATAATCTCCGACTTTTTAAAAATCTTGGAATCCTAACATATTTCATTCATCACGGGCGGTCTGAAGTATAACTTCCCTTATATGTTCAAATCTTTCTTTTAATCCTTTCTACAGAACCATGAGATCTTTTTCGATGAGATATTCACATTTTAAACCTTCATCAAGACGTCGACGCAAAAATATTATAGCTTTTGCATTTTCTTGTGATAAAGATACAACATTTTCTTTAATGGTCTCGCTTAGTTCCAATAACTCAAGATGCATTTCTACATCAAGGGTCCATGACACATAATTTTTCCCCGTAATATCAAGAGCAATGAATTCGAGCTTTGTCAAGTTTGTCATGGTGGTACTAAAAAAATTACGATGCATTTTATTAGTTAATGAATATTGCAATACAAAGTAATTGATGAACAACAAGTACAAGCATTCATAAAAATAAAGAAAACCCACGAGGAGGATATTCTCCAATTAATACAAGACTCGTGAGTATTTCTTCGAAAAATTTGAAGAAGAATAATTTTTAGAGAAGAAGAGAAAGTTGGAGTGATTGAATGTGTTTGTGAGATCATATTTATAGGGAAAAACTATCAGTTTTGTTAACTTTTATGAGTTGGTGTACAAAAAAATAAATGTATGTATTTGTATAATTTTATGGTTACAATATGGTGTATATAATATTAGTCATGTTTAAATAATTATGTATATCATATCATATTATTATAATGAGGTGTCATAAATTATTTTGTTTAAAAATCTTATAAGCTTTTATATTTTGTCGTATCCCTAACCGGGAGTGTGGGATGTCGTCTTAACATCCTCTCATGAATTATAACAAGTTTTTCAAAAATTTATTTTTATTATTTCTAATCTTATTATATAATAATATTATATTATATATTAAATATATACACAATAAATAAATAACAATAAAATAAATATTATTAATTTTGTTATCTTTTTTTTCTGTTTGGAAGCTTGGAAAAATATGAAGTACTTTTAGAGCTTCGTGCTGATAACATATTATGAAAAAGTTAAAATTTATGTTAAAAAGTAAAAATCTCAAACTCTCAAAAATTAACAAACTACACACTTTATAATATTTTTCTCTCTACTCAATTGTGAATTTTTTCACAAATGGTGAGGCTATTTATAGAATTTCTTTACAAATAATCCAAAAATAAATTCATCATTACCTATATCATCACACACTAATTTTCAATATTTACAACTCTTATTTTCAACATTCAAATATTCAACATTCAATTATTCAATACACACATTTTAAATATTGTTTTTCAAAAAAATCAAACATTTATAAGCCCAATTATCACTTTATTAATATTCATTACATTTCATTTAAATAATTGATGTATATTTTATTTTTATCGTTAATTTTATTAATTGAATTTATAATTTTTTCATTAATATTTTTTAAATTAATATTAAATTTATGTTTTTTTAAAACATTACTATTAAAATTTTATTTAAAAAGAAATCATAGAAAGTTCTTTTATCCCTACCAAATATTAATTTCGCTTTCCAAATCAATTAATCCAAAATTTCTTGTATTTATTATATGTTCCCTTGTTTTTTTTTTCTGTAACTTATCATGTATCTTGCTTGGATAATCTCGTGATGAAGGATTATTATATTGCCTTTTTTATTTTGATTAAAACATGGTTACAAATTAAACAAACAATAAACGCGAAATGAAAAATCGCAGAATTCAGATAAAAAATGCGCAATTCTAATAAGATTTGTAATATGAATACATTTACGCTTTGCAGAGATATAAGGTGCCGTCTTAGGGGTACAAAATATCAGTAAGAAAGTTTGAAAAATTACGAAATGGTATAATTTATAAATTACTCAAACATTCATGCATACAAATGTTTTCGAGGTTGTAGAAAATGATGTATTAATAGGAATTTTTTTTATAAATTGTGCAACGGCTAAATTAGTCATTACATTTAACGAGAAAGAAATTAATTCACAACGGTCTTCCAAATTGGTCACCTAAATTTAATTAAATAATTAAAAAAAACAGCATGCAACGTGGTGGGCTGCCGTTGGACTTGGAAACCAATTTTTTTATATAAAAAAATATGGAATGCTCGGACAATAGACATTTATCATGTAAGAGAAATGTTCTCTAGGTCCAAATTTAGGACCCGAACTTAATTTATCTTTTTAACTCGTCTTTGGGATTAAGTGGATCAATTAATTGTATTGAGTCTAAATTTTTTTTTTTTAAATAATTGAACACTTATAATCAAGTGTACAAATTACTATAACATATTATGCATCATCTTATATAAACATCAAGATCAAAAGTACAAATCTTGTACAAAATCCATTCATATCAAACTAGGGTTCAACAACTATACATCAAGTGTTGAAAGCCAATTCTACTTCTAAGTCCGGATCTCCACTCTAATCTTGATCTCTCATCCTCTTCTCGACCCTGATCCTGTTCCATCTGTTGTCATGCACATATACAAACACAACAACAGCCGGATAATTCCAGTGAGAATATAATTCCCAGTATAAACAATGTATACATGCATTTCATATAAAAGCATATACAAAAGCATAGAACAGTTATCAGTAGCATGTATCATAGTTTGAATAACATGTATCGATATAAAACTGTAAATCAAACTCTTTGACTCTTAATCTCTGACTCGACTCTTATCTAGGGATCCCGGTTCCCGGACTTGGTACATTATATCGAATCTCTACAATAGGAGTCGATCTACTCCTAAGCACATCGATATAAACCAAAATTCCAATGACTTGGCACCTCTGCCAATGACTCTTTCTCGATATCTATCTTCTACTCTCTGTTTTTCTATAAATCAATAGAATAAGCATACACATTCAAAGAATACAAAGATATTAAAGCAATGACAAATAAATATGTGGTTTTGGGAAATTCAAGTCGAATCTAACTCGAGTTATCTCTCCCGGTCTAACATTGGTTTATACCTTTCTTTTCTCGTGGTTCGGCTTTTTTCTGTCTCTGAAATCTTCAATACCAATCTGGAATGACATTCGAGAAGTACAACATCAATATACCACTCAATTCAATACCAGAATCTCAATCTAGTTCTATTTCGACGGCATAACAGTGCCATCTCGAAATACCGGCAATACAAATAACATATGGTCAATCTCAACAACTCATAATCAATCAATAAACACAATTCTAATACCAAATCTGTATATTCTCAATCAACCATATCTAAAAAATCATAACAATTTCATACGTTATCCGTTCTTCGATCCGGTTTCAATTATACGATTACCACAATTCCAGGAACATATAATCTAAATCATGTCAGGATTCCTTCAATATCAAGTTTTCAAACCATGCTGAAAAGTAGTAAAACTTACATCTTGTCAAAGCCTTTGACGAGAGAAACGGTACTGAACTCGGATCGAAAATCAAACGGTCGGATCTTGCACAAATCAAACTCTAAATTTTAAAAGCTTTGAGGATTTTCTGAAGCTCGTCTCGGTTCTTCCTTGAAAATTCTGAAGGAAATGAAGGAAGATTATCGCTTAAATGCATGGCAAGGCCAAGTAGCTTAAACTTCATACTGCACGTCTTGCGCATATGCGCGACCATCACCGATGCATATGCGCGAGACCTAGTGTCTCGGCGCATAACATTTCCTCTGCTCGTGCATATGCGATCCCTATCCTCGCGCATATGCGCGAGTCCTATTGTCTCGGCGCTTGGAAGTTTCACATGCTCGTGCATATGCGCACCTTGGCTCGTGCATATACGCGAGACTTACTGTCTCGGCATATGTTTCTCGCCCATATGCGCGAGGTGTTCTGTCCTCGCACATGTAAAATATCACTTGTTCTCCCAATTCTTTCTCGGAGTTGTCCTTTCATAATCACATCACTTTATCAATTAATAATCTCGGATTAACAGAGTAAAATCTCGGGCATTACAATTCCCCCACTCTAAGATTTGATTTCGTCCTCGAAATCGCAGGCAATCAAATCACATAAGATAAGAATTATAACACAAATAAATAAGAAACTCACATCAGTGAAATAACTTTGGGAATTTCTGTCTCATGTTTGATTCAGTTTCCCAAGTAACTTCTTCAATGCTATTACAACTTCACTGAACTTTCACAAGCGGAATAGTCTTCGTTCTGAGCTGTTTTTCTTTACGATCTAGAATCTGAATCGGATACTCAAAATAACTCAGAGTCTTATCAAGTTCGGCCTCGTCTGTCTGAAGAATATGAGATGCATCAGGAAGATATTTCCGCAATAAAGATACATGAAAGACATCATGTATTCCAGATAGAGACGGAGGTAGGGCATGTCGATAGGCAAGATCACCTATCTTCTCCAGAATCTCGTACGGCCCAATGTAATCTGGGGACAACTTTCCTTTCTTGTCAAATCTGACAACGCCTCTGAAAGGAGAAATCTTCAGAAATACAATATCTCCTGCCTCGAATACCAATGGCCGTCGTCGAATATTGGCATATTTGGCCTGTCTATACTGAGCTGTCTTTATTCTTTGGCGAATCAATTTCACTTTTTCAGTCATATCTCAAATCATATTAGGTCCAATCTCAGGTACCTCAGAGATATTATCCCAATAAAGAGGGGATTTGTATTTCTTTCCATACAACGATTCAAACGGAGCCATCTCTATACTCGTCTGATTGCTGTTGTTATAAGAGAATTCAAAGAGTGGTAAGGAATCTTGCCAACTAGTTCCAAAATCTAGCACTACAGCTCTAGCATATCCTCTAATGTCTGGATAGTCCGTTCTGACTGTCCGTCAGTCTGAGGATGATATGCAGCACTCAAATGTAATTTCGTACCTAGAGCTTGCTGCAAACTGTGCCAAAAGTGTGAAGTAAATCGAGGATCACGATCTGATACAATAGACTTTGGCACTCCATGAAATCTGACCACTTCTCTGACATAAATCTCTGCCATCTGGTTGTGTCTATATATCATTCTGTAAGGAATAAAACATGCTAATTTGGTTAATCTGTCAATAACGACCCAAATTGCATCGCAACCTCGGGAGGAATGTGGTAGCTTCGTAACAAAATCCATGGAAATGTGATCTCATTTCCATTCTGGAATAGATAAGCTATGCAATAGACCTCCTGGTTTCTTTCTTTCTGCTTTCACCTGTTGGCAATTCAGACATTTAGATACAAACTCTGCAATCTCTGATTTCATCTGTTTCCACCAAAAGTATTTCTTCATATCGTTATACATCTTTCTGCCACCAGGATGAATACTGAATCGACTACTGTTCGCTTCTGAAAAAAATTGTTGTTTCAAGTCTGAAACATCTGGCACAACAAGCCGATTATTCACATATAAGAAATCATTACGAACCTGATACTCTGATCGATGCCCTGATATGACCATCGAAATCGAATTCTGAATATTCTGATCAACTCTCTGTGCTTCTTTAATTCTCAAAATCAGTTCTGGTTCAACTTGAACGGTATACAGTCTCAAAGGTTTACAATCTGTCTCAAATACTAATCCAGAAAGACAGCAATCTTCAATCAAATTTGAAATATCAATCGTCGATAAGGATAAAGAACATACCTTTCGACTCAGTGCATCAGCTGCTGCATTTGATTTCCCCGGGTAGTATTTGATTTCACAATCAAAATCTTTCAACAAATCAAGCCATCTTCGTTGCCTCATATTTAGTTCTGACTGTGAAAATAGATATTTCAAGATTTTGTGATCAGAATAAATCTCAAATTTCTCACCATATAGGTAGTGTCGCCAAATCTTTAAAGCAAATACGATGGCAGCCAATTCAAGATCATGAATCGGGTAGCGAGTCTTGTGCGGTTTCAATTGTCTTGAGGCATAAGCAATAACATGTCCTCGCTGCATCAAAACACAACCTAATCCTCTGTGAGAAGCATCACAATAAACAACAAAATCACCAGTACTTGACGGGATAGTTAACTCTGGAGCACTAGTTAACCTCTTCTTCAACTCAAAAAAACTGACTTCACATGCCTCTGACCAAAAAAAATGAGTATTCTTCTGAGTCAACTGAGTAATCGGCTTAGCAATACTGGAAAAATCTTTAATAAATCGTCGATAATAGCCTACTAAACCCATAAAACTGTGTAGCTCTAGCACTGATGTCGGTCTAGGCCAATTGATCACAACCTCAACTTTGCTAGGATCAACAGAAATACCATCTCCAGATATAATGTGTCCCGAAAATACAACCTGTCTCAGCCAAAATTCACATTTCGACAGCTTTGCACACAGTTTCTCAGCCCTCAGAATATTCAATACAATTCTCAAATGTTCAGCATGATCATTCAAACTCTTTGAATATATCAGAATATAATCAATAAAGATAATCACAAAGTCATCAAGATATTTCTGAAATATACGGTTCATCAAACCCATAAATACAGCTGGAGCGTTCGTTAAACCAAACGGCATGACTATAAACTCATAGTGGCCATACCTGGTTCTGAAAGCTGTCTTCGATATATCAGAATCTCTTACTCTCAGCTGATGATATCCAAATCTCAAATCGATCTTGGAATAAACATAAGAACCCTACAACTGATCAAATAAATCATCGATACGAGGCAAAGGGTATTTATTATTTACCGTAGCCTTGTTCAACTGCCGATAGTCGATGCAGAGTCTCATCGGACCGTATTTCTTTCTAACAAACAGTACTTGAGCACCCCAAGGAGAAATACTCGGTCTGATGTAACCCTTGGCCAGTAAATCTTCTAACTGATCTTTCAACTCTTTCAATTCAATCGGTGTCATTCGGTATGGAGTTTTAGAAATATGAACAATACCTGGTATCAATTCAATGCTGAAATCTATTTATCTGACTGGAGGTAAAACCAGAATCTCATCTGGAAAGATGTCAGCAAACTCACATACCACTGGAAAATCTGCCAATGAAGGACTCGATTTCAATACATCTACTGAATACACAAGAAATCCCTCTGCTCCTTTCTGTAATAATCGAGTCATAGATAACGCAGATGTCAAAGGAATTCGCGATCTGGAACCTTTACCGTAAAATTTCCATTCATCAGCCATTTCAGGTATGAATCTTACAATTTTCTGGAAACAATCTACGGTAGCTCTGTACTTGGTCAGCATATCAATACCAATAATGCAATCAAAATAAGACAACCCAAGTACAGTACAATCTATCTCTATTTCATTGTCATCATACTGCAGTATATAATGTCTAACAGAATTCACTGATATAAGACCTCTCCCCAAAGGTGAAGAGACAGATACTACAGCAGATAAGGACTCAACAGGCAAAGCATGTATCAATGCAAATCGCTCGGAGATAAAAGTATAGGATGCACCCGTATCAATCAATACATAATCAGGATAACCACAAAGAGAATAGTTACCTGCAACAACATCATCAGGTGCTTCTTGGGCCTGTTCTTCAGTCAGTGCAAATACACTGGCCTGCTGTCTCGGAGGCTGGCTAACAGTCTAGCTTCCTCCTGGCCTAAGTTGTGACTGGGCAGGTGCTGGTTGGAAAGAATGAACAGCAGATGATCGTCTATCAGGCTGAGCCACTGATCCAGATGATTCTGCTCCCTCGGATCTTTGAGAACCTCGTTGTGGACAAACTCTGGCAAAATGACCCTGCTGTCTACTGATGTTGCAACTACCAAAAACTCCTTTGCATTGCTCCGTGAGATGTCTTCCTCCACAAGTTCTGCAATAAATTCCTGTATAACTCTGGCTCTGTTGCGAATCATTGAAGTAAGACGAACTACTACCAGACTTCTTCAACAGTTTCCCTCTTGCTTTCAAATTATCTTTCTTTCCACTGCTATTACTACCACTCTCAAATTTGGGAGGGGGTTGGTGAAACTGAGTTGAGGGTTGTTGTTGTTTCAGTGCTGGTGCAACATACGAAGCTCCTTTATGCCTAATTAGGCCTGCTTCAGCTCATTTCGCTCTATTCAAAGCATCATCAAAATTATTCGGTCTTCCCGTATTACCAGTGTAAAAATATGCAGATTCAGCCAAGTAATGAACTGATCAGCCACTGCTTCATCATTCTCAGCAAAATGTGGAGCAAAACATAACAAGGTAGATAATTTAGCCACGTATTCTTCAATATTCAACTGTTTCAGGTTGGCAAACTCTGCACCCTAGTCTTTTCTGTACGATACTGGGAAGAATCGTTGATAGAATTCTGTCTTAAAAATCTTCCAAGTAATAACCGTACCTCGATGCTCCAAAGCCCTCTTAGTCGTAAGCCGCCACTTCTTTGCAATATCATGCAACTGGTGCCCAATCAGTTTGACTATTCGGTCATCTGTATAGTCTAATGAATCAAACAACATTTCTATGTCATCAAGTCAACTCTCGCAATCAACAGACGTCTCAGTGCCCTTCAAAGTTGACGGTTTGAATGACTGAAATCTTTTCAACAGTGTTTCCATAGGCGTTGCGGTGACATCCATCGGATTATTGGAAGTACGACCCTGTTCTGGGGCTCTTCGAGGAGGCATATCTGATTATCAAAATGATTAGTAACCAAGTCTAAAAAATCTGTTTCAATCCTCCTCTGATCAAGAATCGGTTATAATTCATTCTCAAATAATACACGTTTCCCATCAAATCAGATAATTAGATAAACATGTATTTGATAAAGCAGTAAACCATGCTAGCACCGCAAAAGCATGAAAGAAAACTCAATCCAGCTCGCTCACTCTCTTCTATCTCAGTCTAAGGAACCTACTGCTCCGATACCACCTGGTATGGAGACCCAAACGTAATTCATCTTCGTAACTCGTCTTTGGGATTAAGTGGATCAATTATTTGTATTGGGTCTAATTTTATTTTTTAAAAGGAATTGAACACTTATAATCAAGTGTACAAATTACTATAACAAATTATGCATCATCTTATATAAACATCAAGATAAAAAATACAAGTCTTGTACAAAATCCATTCATATCAAACTACGGTTCAACAACTATACATCAAGTGTTGAAAGCCAATTCTACTTCTAAGTCCGGATCTCCACTATAATCTTGATCTCTCATCCTCTTCTCGACCATGATCATGTCCCACCTGTTGTCATGCACACATACAAACACAACAATAGCCGGATAACTCCGGTGAGAATATAATTCCCAGTATAAACAATGTATACATGCATTTCATATAAAAGAATATACAAAAACATAGAAAAATTATCAATAGCATGTATCATAATCTGAAAAACATGTACCCATAAAAAACTGTAAATCAAACTCTTTAACTCTTAATCTCTGACTCGACTCTTATCTAGGGATCCCGGTTCCTGGACTTGGTACATTATATTGAATATCTACAATAGGAGTCGATCTACTTCTAAGCACATCGATATAAACCAAAATTCCAATGACTTGGCACCTATGCCAAAGACTCTTTCTCGATATCTATCTTCTACTCTCTGTATTTCTATAAATCAATAGAATAAGCATACACATTCAAAGAATACAAAGATATTAAGCAATGACAAATAAGTATGTGATTTTGGGAAACTCAAGTCGAATCTAACTCGAGTTATCTCTCCCGGTCTAACATTGGTTTATATCTTTCTTTTCTCGGGGTTCGGCTTTGTTCTGTCTCTGAAATCTTCAATACAAATCTGGAATGACATTCCAGAAGTAAAACATCAATATACAACTCAATTCAATACCAGAATCTCAATCTAGTTCTATTTCGACGACATAATAGCGCCATCTCCAAATATCGGCGGTACAAATAACAGATGGCCAATCTCAACAACTCATAATCAATCAATAAACATAATTCTAATACCAAATCTGTATATTCTCAATCAACCATATCTGAAAAATGATAACAATTTGATACGGTATTCGTTCTTCGATCTGGTTTCGATTATACGATTACCAAAATCTCAGGAACATATAATCTAAATCATATCAAGATTCCTTCAATATCAAGTTTTCAAACCATGCTGAAAAGTAATAAAACTTACATCTTGTCGAAGCCTTTGAGAAGAGAAACACTGTACTGAACTCGGATCGAAAATCAAACGGTTGGTTCTTGCACAAATCAAATTCTAAATTTTAAAAGCTTTGAGGATTTTCTGAAGCTTGTCTCGCCTTGAAAATTCTGAAGGAAATGAAGGAAGATTATCACTTAAATGCATGGCAAGGACAAGTGGCTTAATCTTCATACTGCACGTCTCACACATATGCGTGACCATCACCGGCGCATATGCACGAGACCTACTGTCTCGGCGCATAACATTTCCTCTGCTCACGCATATGCACGCCTTGTCCTCGCGCATATGCGCGAGACCTACTGTCTCGACACTTGGAAGTTTCACATGCTCGCGCATATGCACGCCCTGTCTCGCGCATATGCGTGAGACTTACTGTCTCGGCATGTGCTTTTGGCGCATATGCGCGCCTTATCTCACGCATATGCGCGAGGTGTTCTGTCCTCGCACATGTAAAATATCACTTGTTCTCCCAATTCTTTCTCGGATTTGTCATTTCATAATCACATCAATTTATCAATTCATAATCTCGGATTAACAGGGTAAATTCTCGGGCATTACACCAAATGTCCTCCATTGGATAGTCCCAAGATACTAGTGTTAAGTTTTATTTATTATGCGTTTTTATTTTACATCATCGACACATATGTAGGGAAAATGCATATATGAATAGGTGTACATATGGTGAATTTATTAATGATACGTTATTTGTAAATGTATTCGAAATGCATTACAATTCTACTTGACATGATATAGAATAGAACTTGGGTTGGAGTTACAAGTCCTATTCTTAACGTAGAACTAGAACTTGAGTTTGAGTTACAAGTCCTAATCTTAACTTGTATCAGAACTCAAATACATCATTATGTATTAGACTATCTGAAAGTATTTTGATTATCATAACGGTAAAAAGTGTGTATCAAATGTAATTGTCTCGAATGTTATAACACTTCGTAACAACATATAGTGGAATAATATAATGATGTGACTTTGATTGTTGCACTCCAAAGAGCAAGTTGTCCACAATTAGTATAATTCGGTGAGTTCGAATATATCCATTTAATAAAATGATTCCAATATATTAAATAGTCATATTTATATTATATTATATATTATTATCTTATAAATATATAATATACCAAAACTTATAAATGTTGTCAAGTATTTATTGTGCTATATATATATTTGTAAACACTAAATCAAGGTTTGTTGGATCGGGAAAATCCTCTAAAAACATGATGAGATGCAATAGCTCGTGTTCAAAGAATATTTACACCGATGAATTATATCGGGTTTGAAACTAAATCAAGCGGTAAATACTCAAAGTAATCATTCGTTAAGAAAACTTATCGCTTAAAGCTTTTAATCTTGTGTAACTAATTAACTGAAGATAAGGGGGATCAGTTTTCGCATGTATCAGATCAGTTATGGTGAGAATTGAACTGGTAGATACTCGAACTGATCAAGTCAGTTCAAAGCTAGGGGTTAACAGTTAGAGTACACAAGATATGTTTATGGATGTTCGGAGACTTCAACTGCTCCTACATCACTCCTTCTACAACCTCGGGTAGGATTCACTAAAAGACTTTGATTTATACAACTACTTGTACAAACCCACCTAGCTAAAGACTTACCAAATGCCTAATTGAACTCCTAGTCTATACTGAAGGCAGCACCTTCCAGCCAACACTTCTTTAACATCTATGTGAAAAAGACTATATACACAAGTTTTACGTCATTGTGCAAGATTGAATTTGAGTGGTGGTGTGTGTGTGTGTGTGTGAATTGATCTCTGAAAACTACCCGAAAGTATTCTTACACACTGAGGGAAATATACTTCTAAAATTAAGCTGATAACATGTTGAAGTTTTCCCTCTGGACTGATTGCTTCTTCAAAGCTGATAAGCATTGTGCGTGCCCTCTCTATATTTTATCTTTTCACTCGTCAACTCTCACCGTATTCTTCACTGATCTTCGGCTTCTATTTATAGGCTTTTAGCTGAACGTACAGTGAGACTCAATGAAAGAATCTGTTGCAGTTTGAATTTCTTCCCCCAAATAGATATTTGGAACAATTGGCTTTAAGCGCTGCTGGAACATCTCTAATTGTACCTTGATTGTAGAATAGATTTTGTAACTTTGTGCACAACTGGATTAAGCTTTTCGTATCTGCAAACTGGTTCGCTCCTAACTGATGTTTTGAACTGGTCAGATGAACTGGTCTTGAACTGGTGAGGTGAAGTTAGTTGACTCGTCAGCTGAACTGATTTCACTGATTCAGTTGAACTGGTCAGTGGGGCTCTTCATCAACTAGCCAGGCTTCTGAAGTTCCTCTTCTAAACCAACTATCAACTGGACAATCAGTTGAATAGGTTCAGTTCGATCAATCAGTTGGCACTTTCAGCTTGCGTCTCGATAGCTTCAGTTTAAGCTTGATAACTGATCAGTTCGAAGCCTGATTAGTTTCAGTTTCTGCGCATTTAGGTAAACTCATTAGAAACAAATAAAAAAGTTTTGTTAACATCAAAATCAAGATTGCGAACATGAAATGTTCAAAAAATCTCCCCCTTTTTTATGATCACAAAAATTGAACAATTAAAATGATTTAAAATAGATTTAAATAGTTAATAATTCTCCCCTTTTTTGAGAATAAAAAATGTTTAAAAACATTAAAACAAATAAAATAACTTTCAGTTCGAGCGATAGCAGAAAGAAAATATCCCCCTGAACAACAAAATAGAACGAATTAAAAACAATTTTTCAGTTCGAGGGATAGTAAATTTAAAATCAGTTTTAAAGAATAGCTTCCATTTAAGAGCTGAATCAAAAACTCCCCCTCAAAAATATAACTGTTGCGAGATTTTTTTAAAAAGAAGTTTAAGCAATAAACACTCAAGAAGTTAAGGCAACGTATAAACTGACAAAATCTGTTCAGTTACATGCAAACAAACTGGATACACATGATGTTAATTTAATCCATTACGCATCCCTTATATTAATATAAAACACACCATCTTATGTAAGGGAATTGCTACTATAGTTAGCAAATATCAAGTAACATCAAGTATCAGTTAGTTTGTATATAATAGAACTAAGTGTACCAAAAATTGGTCGCCTAGAATGCTTGGAATGCTGCATTGATTTTGAGTTTCTTTTGCCATAAGAATAGCTAATTGCCTTGGACTTGATCTCTGTGCTGGCTAACTAGTCTAACTGATGCAAACTGGACTCAACTAATGCTGAACCGCAATGATCAACAACTAGGATCTGATATGGTAACGAAGCGGCGGCACTTCTAATGATTAAGCTCCACTTAACTCATTAGTTTCAGCTAGTAGTTGGGTTTCATCTGTTGATCAGTTTAACTGGTAAGCTGACAACTAAAATGTAATGCCCGAGATTTTTATCCTGATAATATGTAATTATTGATTTATGATTTGATATGATTATGAAGGATCGTTCCGAGACATGAAATGGGATTGCATGTGAGATTTAATGTGCGAGGACAGTACCATTTGCGCACATGCGTGATAGAATGCGTGCATATGCGCGAAATGGGCAGAAGACCTCGCGCATATGCGCGGAGTGAGGGCGCGCATATGCGCGAGCTGTGCGAGGAACAAGTGTTAATTCCAGAGAACCTCGCGCATATGCGCGGAGATGAGGCGCGCATATTTGCGAGCTGCCGAGAAGCTAATCGCGGAGACCAGGTCTCGCACATATGCGCCGGTTGAGGTTGCACATATGCGCGAGACGTGTTATGCAAATGATGAGCCATTTGTCCTTAGGCATGCAACGTGTATAAATATATATATATATATATATATAAACAAGCCTTCATTCAGTTGGCACGAAAGAAATTCAGAGAAAATGGCCGAGGAAAGTTATGAAAAATCCTTACGCATTTATACTTCGATCCGTCCGTTTGATTTTCAATCCGACTTCAGTACAGTGATCCTCTCGTTACAGGCTCCAACTGGACGTAAGTTTTAATACGTTTTGTTATGATTTGAAATTATGATACTACCAGAATCAGATAGGATTCATATATGGTGTTCTTGACATACTAGACATTGTATAATCGAAACCGGATTGAAGAACGGATACCGTATAGAATTTTTATGATTTTCAGAGTTGATCTGATTGAGAATTGATATCAAATTTGTATTGTATCGATTATGAGATGTTGGAATTGATATCTGTTGATTGGTATTGTTGGGTATAATGAGATTGTACAGTTATGCTGTTGAAAAAGAATTTGATTCAGTTCTGATTATATCCAGTATTGATTGAGGGAGGTATTGATATTGTATTACTAGTTATTGTTATTGCCATATTGAGTATTGACAGGCATTGAATCCGAGACTTCAACAGAGTCAGATTGATATAAAGAAAGGTATAAATCAATGTTGATTTGGGATTGCACAACTCGAGTTCGATTTGACTTGAGTTTCCCTAAATCACATACTTTATTTTATTGCATTGATATTTGCAATTATGAAATTGATATGTGTGGTCTATTGATTCATAGACAGAGCGTGTATTGAGTCATAGGCTGATTCGCCTAGTCATTGGCTGATGCGCCAAGTCTTCGGCTGATTCGCCAAGACACTGGATGTTTGATTTATATCGGTGTCGTTTAGGAATTGATTCATTCCTATCGGTGAGATTCGATGTATGTGACAATATCCAGGAATCGGGATTCCTAGATTAGAGATGAGTCGAGTCTGAGATGATGAGCCACGAGTGATTTATAGTGTTATATCATTTCATGTTTTCCAATTTTGATACATGTTATTGATAGGTGTTTCATGCTTTTATATATGCTTTTATATGACTGCATGTTTACATTGTTTATACTGTGTTCATATTCTCACCGGAGTTATCCGGCTGTTGTCTTGTTTGTATGTGTGCATGACAACAGGTGGGACAGGATCATGGTCACGAAGAGAATGAGAGATTCAAGATTAGCGTGGAGATTCGGACTTAGAGTAGAGTTATTTTCAGTACTTGATGTAGTGGCTGAACTCTAGTTGGAATAAACATATGTTGTACCTAATTTGTACTTTATGTTGAGGTTTATATCCGACTAAGTACTTTACGTTTCCACATTGTATTTTTAAAAAAATTTAGACCCAAATTAATTAAATGATCCTAGTAATGATTAAAAGATGGATTAGGTTCGGATCCCCACAGCAGGTGGTATCAGAGCAGTAGGTTACCTTAGACTGAGATAAGAGCTAGTGAGTGGGTTGAATGAGTTTTCTTTCCTTGCTTGTGATTGCTAGCATGTCTACTGCTTTATATAATACATGTTTACTTGACTATCTGATTTCATTTGTAACGTGTATTATTGAGAATGAATCAGAACCGATTCTTGATCAGTTGTAAGATGATCGGAGGGGGAATTGAACTAAAATAGATTTGTAGTATTGGATTACTAATCTTTTTGATATTCAGATATGCCTCCTTGAAGAATACCAGAACAGGGTAGCACATCGAATCCTCCTATGGATGTGACACCAACACCGATGGAAACTCTATTTAAGAGGTTTCAGTCATTCAAACCGCCAATCTCGAAAGGAACAGAGAGTTCAGTGGATTGTGAGTGTTGGTTAGATGACATTGAAATGTTGTTTGATTTGTTGGATTACCCAGAGGAGCGAAGAGTCAGATTGATTGGACACCAGTTGCATGACGTTGCAAAGAACTGGTGGATCACGACGAAGAAAGCGTTGGAGCATCGAGGTACGACTATTACCTGGAATGTATTTAAAACTGAATTTTATCAACGATTCTTTCCAGTGTCGTACAGAAAGGACAAAGGTGCAGAGTTTGCCAATTTGAGACCGGGCCAGTTGAACATTGAAGAGTATGTGGCCAAGTTCTCTACCTTGTTGAGGTTTGCTCCCCATGTTGCCGAGAATGATGAGGATGTTGCCGATCAGTTTATCAATGGACTGAACGTTGAGATCTTTACATTGGTAAGCACCGGGCGACCGAATAACTTTTCTGATGCTCTGAACCGAGCCAAAGGAGCCGAAGCAGGTTTGTTGAGACAGAAAGGAGGTTTGTATGTTGCTCCAGCACCGAGACCACAACAACCATCTCCTCAATTTGAGAGTGGCAGTAGCAGTGGTGGAAAGAAAGATTTTCTGAAAGCCAGAGGGAAACAGTTTAAGAAGTCTGACAGCAGTTCTTCTAGCTCCAGTGGTTCCAAACAGAGTTATACCGGAGCTTACTGCAGAACTTGCGGAGGAAGACATTCCACTGAGCAATGCCAAGGAGTGCTTGGTAGTTGCCACATCTGTAGACAGCAGTGACATTTTGCCAGAGTATGTCCACAGAGAGGTTCCCAAAGATCCCAGGGAGCCGAATCATCAGGATCGGCAGCACAGAGTGATAGATGATCAGCTGCTGTTCATTAATTTCACCCAGCACCGTCTCAGTCACAACAGAGGCCAGGAGGAAGCCAGACAGTTAGCCAGCCTCCGAGACAGCAGGCCCGAGTATTTGCTTTGACAGAAGAGCAAGCTCAGGAAGCACCAAATGATGTCGTTGCAGGTAACTGTTCTTTATGTGGTTACCCTGCTTATGTATTAATTGATACTGGTGCTTCTCATACGTTTATTTCTGAGAGATTTGCATTGAGTCATGCATTGCCTGTTGAGTCATTATCGTCTGTAGTGTCTGTCTCTTCTCCTTTGGGGACATGTTTGATATCGGTGAATTCTGTGAAACATTGTATGCTACAGTATGACGGGCATGAGATTGAGTTAGATTGTATTATACTTGGGTTGTCTGATTTTGAGTGTATTATGGGTATCGATATGCTGACCAAGTACAGGGCTACCGTTGATTGTTTCCACAAAATTGTGAGATTTAGACCAGAGATGGCTGATAAGTGGAAATTTTACGGTAAGGGCTCTCGAGCCAGAATTCCTTTGATATCCGTATTATCTATGACTCGATTGTTACAGAAAGGAGCGGAGGGATTCCTTGTTTATTAAGTTGATGTACTGAAATCGAGTCCATCATTGACCGATTTGCCAGTGGTATGCGAGTTCGCTGATGTTTTCCCAGATGAGATTCCTGGTTTGCCTCCGATTCGAGAGATAGACTTCAGGATTGAGTTGATGCCAGGTACAGTTCCGATTTCGAGGGCTCCATATAGAATGGCACCGATTGAGTTGAAAAATTTGAAAGAACAGTTGGAGGATTTACTGGCCAAGGGATATATTAGACCGAGTGTGTCTCCTTGGGGTGCTCCAGTACTGTTTGTGAGAAATAAAGACGGTTCGATGAGACTCTGTATCGATTACCGGCAACTGAATAAGGCAACGGTAAAGAACAAATACCCTTTACCTCGTATTGATGATTTATTTGATCAGTTACAGGGTTCTTCTGTATACATCAAGATCGATATGAGATCTGGATATCATCAGCTGAGAGTCAGGGACTCTGATATCTCGAAGACAACGTTCAGAACCAGGTATGGACATTATGAGTTTAATGTCATGCCGTTTGGTTTAACGAATGCTCCAGCTGTATTTATGGGTCTGATGAACCGTATCTTTCAGAAATATCTCGATGATTTTGTGATTATATTCATAGATGATATTTTGATTTATTCGAAAAATATGACTGAGCATGTCGAACACTTGAGAACTGTGTTGAGAATCTTGAGGGATGAGAAATTGTATGCGAAACTGTCGAAATGTGAATTTTGGTTGAGACATGTGGTATTTCTGGGTCATATTATATCCGGAGATGGTATTTCAGTTGATCCTAGTAAGTTAATTATTTCATGCAGCAGTTTGATTTTTATCATTTCAGTTAATTCAGTGAGGTCGGACTGGAGTTGGAGTGTAGAGATAAAATTTAAGATTTAGAAAACATTTCCAGAATTTATTTTAGCTAGCTAATAAGTGATTTAAGTTAAAAGGAGGTTTAAGGAATTATTTTAGTAACTTGAAGTGAATAGGAAATAAGTTCATTTAGGTCCCTTAATTGAGTTGTTAATTCACTAAATTATTTAAGGGATAGGTAAGGCTCTTATGCATAGTTTGGTACACATGATAGGATAAACATGTGATACATAATATAAGGATACGTTAAGGATAAATAAGATGTAGGATATAATATTTAATGTTTGGTATGATTTTAATAAGAATGATTAAATTTATATATTAGATTGTAATGACAAAATTAACCTTAACATAATAAATTTTATAATTTCACAATTGTTGTTTGAGTTCATATTTTTTATTTATTCATGTGTCGACATTGCTTGCATGATTTATTTATTTTTACCTAATTTTATATATTATATAATATGATAATTGAGCACTTGATTTTGTGAGTCAAGTCAAATATCAATTTTTAATGTTTATCGAGTGATACAAATAATTTTATTGAGATTTATAAAAATTATTAATATAAGTATCTCGAAATCATTTATATAATTATCATATTATATAATATATAAAAATAAATAAAAATATTTATTTGATTTTAATTTCTACCTACTAACATAGATTTATAAAAAATCATTTGTAAAGTGAGGGTAATTAAGTCATTTGTAGTATATTTTATCATTAAATTAAAATTATCACACCTAATAGAAGGGACATTTATCCCTCTAAAAATTTATTTATCAAGGGCCCATGATATTATCATGGGCTTTTTAAAAAGGTACCAAACATAGGATAAGGAGGATTATTTATCAATCCCTCCCTTATCTCATGTACCAAACTATGCCTTAAGGTATTAAAATTTATCAACTAAACGATATTTCCCTTCACTTTTATTTCAAATTTTCAGCCACCCCATAGTGAGACCAAAATTCTTTGCCAACTCACCTTTGACCCTTTCCTTGTCATCCATTAGCATGATAATCTTTTCATTTAATTACCACCCTTAATTAATTAATTAATAGTAGATCAAGATCCTAGCCTAGGTGGACATAAGAAATCGATCATGGCTCATCCATTTCCCTCCCCAACAAATAATTTGATATCACCAAATTCAAAATTCAAAAAGAGGGAGACTTGGTCATACCATTTGAACCTTTTTATTATTGGATCTCCCCCTCACTCTCCTAACCATCATTTCCCCTCCCTCATTCACGAAATTCAGATTATTTTTGAGAGAAAAATCGTGGGTCTCATAGCTAGAAACAAGAGAGAAAAATCGAGTAGCAAACAGGTAGCAAAGCGCTCCGTCTCCTCCGTGCCGCGTCGTCGTTTCGTTCGTTTTCTTTTCAAAACGAACCAAGGCATGTATATGATCTTCTTTGATCTTCAATCAAGCCATATTAATATTTTAAAAAATCATACTCATGATTTTATGAAGGTAAAAGCCGAAATTCTTCCATACTATTTTCGAAAAAGATAGTGCAGAATTTTGTTCTTCACTCTATGCCTCACGATTTGCTTGTTTTTGTGAGTACAGGTGGATGGTTCGATTCCAGGCTCCCAAGGCGACATCTAGACATGTAATAGGATGCATTAGGACCATGTTGGTCCATTCATGTAACCCCATACACGCTGGAAGTCGAGAAAACGACAGCAACTCCCCCTTTATGTCCATTTGAGTTTCGAAAATTCAGATTGTGGTCAAGGGAAAATATTCTGATCATGGCTGCCCCAAAAGGCCTATAGCCATGGTTAGATCACTTCCCTAGCATGTCTAAGGCGTGACTAAGTTTCCCTTTTGGTGGCTTGGTCCATGGTGAATCTGTTTTTAAATTAAACAACAAGAACAGCCCCTTCGCCCCTTTCAAATTCAGCAAGTGTAACATTCGGTTTGGTGGAATGGTGTGGATCTTGTTTGGCCTATGGCCCTTAGCCACGGTTCATACCATACCCTAGATGTCTAGATCGTGTCATGGTCAATCAAATGGCCATTGGAACGATTCGTGACATCCAACAAAAGCAATGCATCCTACGTGCAGAATTTGTTCTCGGTTGGAACGTTCGGTTGTTTGCTGGTTTGGTTAGAATTGTGGCTGGCCTAGAGCCCTTAGCCATGTTTCAAACCATTCCTTGGGATGTTTGTAAGAGGTTTTGGTCGGTGGTTCAAGCCCCAATAGTAATTAGCCTCGCAAACGACACAAGCAACCCAAGCGCAGCTGCTGGAATTTCTGGACAGCAGCTTGCTGCGTCGGTTCGGTGGCTTGTTCGAGTTCTCGGTTGGCTTTTAGCCTATGGCCTTGGACTGGACAGTGCCTCATTGAGTTGAGAAGGTCATGTTTTTTACCGTTCCTCATTCGGATCATTTTTGAGGTCGTACGAGAATTTACGGTGCGATGTGCCAAATTGACTCTCGAAAGAGCGTTTCATGTTTTGGCCTCCATTCACCTAGATTTCGGCCCTCAACATTTTAGGAGCATTATTTTATCATTTTAGGCGTATTTTAATCATGACTACATGATGGTTCAGTGTTTGTTCGGGTTGGTTCGGAGTCATGATTAAATACGAAGTCGGTAGGCGTAATTGTCACATTTTTTGAAGGTTATTGCATAGTTTGATCCCATAAATCTATTGAATACTTTTCATGGCATATTTAGGTTGCAGCGAGCCTGGGAACGATCCAATCTAATCAGTAAAATGGGTACAGGATATTTAATTCAGTTATTTAATTATATTACGTGCAAAAATACAAATTTTGAGATTTATGCGATATTGCTTGTGGTCACTTTACTATCAGTATTAAATCCGGTCCCCAGTATCGGTCCGGTCACCAGTTACCGGTTAGTTCAGTTGTTTCACCCAGTACTGTGGCAGTAGTCTGATCAGACGTAAATCCGATCCCCAGTATCGGTCCGGTCACCAGTATCAGCCAGCTCAGTTCAGTTCAGTTCAGTTCAGGGACCACTTGCGTAGATCATAATCTCACCAGAAAATTTTTACAAGATATTTCAGTACAGGGCTCTAAGGAGCAATCAGTTTCACTATGATTTTCAGTTCAGCTAAGCACGTATTATAATTAATCTTGACACGATACTTTACATTATGCCTCATGACATGATATTTTTACTCCCATGCAAAATTTTATTATTTATTTACTCGTTATTTACGATATATGCATGTTGAGTCTTTAGACTCACTAGGCTTGATTGTTGTAGGTACTGATGATGCCGGGGCCGAGGGCGGGGACCAGTGAGCTAGCTTGGGTCGGCAGTAGTGGAACCCGAGGACCTCATTTTAACATTTACCATTTTTATGCTCAAACAGTTTATCCGTTGTTGGAATATTCTTAAATTGTTCTTTTGCAAACAAATAATTTCTTCTGCTGCTATTTTTAACATTTAAACTTTATTTAACGGTCTATTTTATGCATGAGGCATTTTACTTACCTTACAAAGAAAATTTTTAATTTTTCAGCAAATATTCAAACACGAATTTTCGGGCCGTTATAGCTGGTATCAGAGCCAGGTTCTGTAAAGGGTTGTACTACTACTGACCACGAGAAGCTCATGAAGTCACGTCTTCTGTCTGTAAGTTTTACATTTGTGCATTTTATTCAAAGCATGAATTATTTTAACATGTTTTCATGAAATATTTTTACGTTCAGATTTTAATTGTTCAGTGTTTATTTAAATTTAAAAATAAATTATGGAATTATGCATGTTGGGTATGTTTGGAATTGGACATGTCTAAGAATTCGAATATTGGGATTTAGGAGATGTTGAAAATGATTTGACTATATTAATTTTTAGGTCAGTAGTGTTGATGTCCTCCTTATGGGTTATAAGTTAATCTTGAAAATTATGAATGCTTTTGAGACTTTTAGAATTTCTAAGAAATTATTAATGGTTTTTGGTTGCTAGTCGAGTAAATTTTTGAGGATTTCATATAAGCAATAGCGATTCGAAGACTACGACAATTTTTAGGATTATAAATGTACAATTTGAGGATTTTAATTATCTATGGAAATGTAAGATTAATTATGAGAATTTATTTAGGATGCACGCTATACATAGTTGGATTTAAGGATTGAATTACAGGAATTGAGAATTTTAAGGACCTAATTGTAATAACCAATGATTTGAGGACCTAAGTTCAAAAAATACAAAAACTCTAAGGGACTATTTTTGAATTTACCAAATTTTGGGATTTAATTTCGAGTTCGAGAATTTAAAAGTTTAATGAGGTAAAGATGAAAAATTTTATTGGGACAATGATGCAAATTTCGAAGAGTTGTAGGGCCAAAATGTAAATTTGGAGAACTGTAAGGGCCAGATTACAATTTTCAAAATTTTAAGGACGTGAATGCGAACTTTTGAGGAACACTTGGGATTTTAAGTATTTATAGAAATGTAAGACGTGTTATGGGAATTAATTTTGAGTTTAATAAACTTAAGACTATTGAACCTTATGATGCGGGAAATCTATAAAATGACATTGAGAATACTGAGGACTAATGGATCATTGTGGAATTTCGAGATTTAGAAAAAAAAATTTGGATGATATTCGAGGAAAGTAAGAATTAATTTTACAATTTTAAGAAATTTGAGAACTTATTTAGTAGTAAGTGAGAATTGAATAGTTTAAATGGTAGGAATTTTCGGTTATTTAAGCTCAAAAGAAATATAGAATATTCAGATATTTTGGTTATAATGTTATAATGAATGGTAACCAAGGACATTGTAGGATGAATCAATCTTAGGCATGAAAATTTAAGCGTTAGTGAAATAATGTTGTGGCAAATTAAGAATTTAAAGTGATGACGACTTAAGGTAAATTTGATCGGTTATTTAAGTTATAAGGATAAACATTGAGTTAGTGAATTTTGGGAACATAAGTTTGGTGTGTCACAAGTTTTAGTCATTATCTTAACAGTTAAGATTATACCTTGTGAGAATTTAAAATTTTTGGAAAGTTGGGTACGATGATGGTTAGTTTAATTGGGAGACGCACGTAAGAGGTGAGGTAGACACCTTGTCTTGAGAAATTTTGGAAGTCATTAACAAACTTGAGACTAAACGGATATGCGTATTCAAAGCTATTTGGATTAGGTAAGTTTGAATTTCAAATTTATGGGATATTTGTTCATACGGAAATTTTGAGTGAAATAAAAACAAAAGGGAATTAATTGTGTTCAATATAAGTTATCAATTGATGAATATTAAGATTTTTTTATCAAGTAAGGAATGTAAAAGCTTGATATGGGGATTCTAGAGTTATATGAGTTATAAGTGAAATTGATTTATTATAGTTATTCTAAGGCTACCATGGGATGACTTAATAAGTTTTTACGCTGATACGTAAGAATGCGACATTCGTTTCAATGAGGAAAGTCCAAGGGCCTTAGGCCTCAACTATATTGTAATTGGGAAGAAAATGGTTTAAACATGTAATTGGGACTTGAAAGGCTTGAAAATATAGGTAGAAGTTTGATATTGTATGAATGAGTTTTATAAATTATCACTACTTGAAATTTAAGATTTGCGACAATTTAATATTTGGGATGTACTTGTAAATAATTAAGTATGTAAGTTTGGTGCCATAAGATAAAGATACGATTCAAGGATCTTGGGCTAATCTTATTATGAGGTTGAGATAAGGTTTAACATATAATTGTTTAACGAGGATAGAAGTCGATCAGTAACTTTTGGTGCTAAGGTTTCTTAAGTTGAACCGCATAAATGCTAATGTAATAGTTCGATGAATATTAGGGGTATAATATAAGAAAATTAAGGTGCGATAAGGTTGGACATTCATCTCTATTATGAGGAATTGCGAGATAAGTAAAATTCGAGTTCATAGTAGAATAGAACTAAGTTACCATAAGTTGTTTTAAGTTACGATTCGCAAACGAGGATTAGAAGGTAGAGTTAATCAGGATTGAGGAGACGGAAGGACAACTCAACACTTATTTTATCAGAGTAGTGCGCGGAAGTGTGGACTATTGGGATACTAGAACTAAGTATAAACTTTTTGTTTATCAAGGATAAACGAATTTGGAGGACGAAATTTCTTTTAAGGGGAGAAGCATTGTAGAACCCGTAACCTAGACTACGTATAAGCCACGCATAATTCTAGCATTTTAAATGATTTTATTTCATGAGTATTTAAATGATTTCCTTAAGTTAATTATTTCATGCAGCAGTTTGATTTTTATCATTTCAATTAAGTCAGTGAGGCCGGACTGGAGTTGGAGTGTAGAGATAAAATTTAAGATTCAGAAAACATTTCCAGAATTTATTTTAGCTAGCTAATAAGTGATTTATGTTAAAAGGAGGTTTAAGGAATTATTTTAGTAACTTGAGGTGAATAGGAAATAAGTTTGTTTAGGTGCCTTAATTGAGTTGTTAATTCACTAAATTATTTAAGGGATAGGTAAGGCTCTTAAGGTATTAAAATTTATCAACTAAACAATATTTCTCTTCACTTTTATTTCAAATTTTCAGCCACCCCATAGTGAGACCAAAATTCTTTGCCAACTCACCTTTGACTCTTTCCTTGTCATCCATTAGCATGATAATCTTTTCATTTAATTACCACCCTTAATTAATTAATTAATAGTAGATCAAGATCCTAGCCTAGGTGGACATAAGAAATCGATCATGGATAATCCATTTCCCTCCCCCAACAAATCATTTGATATCACCAAATTCAAAATTCAAAAAGAGGGAGACTTGGTCATACCATTTGAACCTCTTTATTATTAGATCTCCCCCTCACTCTCCTAACCATCATTCCCCCTCCCTCATTCACAAAATTCAGAGTATTTTTGAGAGAAAAATCGTGGGTCTCATAGCTAGAAACTAGAGAGAAAAATCGAGTAGCAAACAGGCGCTCCGTCTCCTCCGTGCCGCGTCGTCGTTTCGTTCGTTTTCTTTTCAAAACGAACCAAGGCATGTATATGATCTTATTTGCTCTTCAGTCAAGCCATATTAATATTTTAAAACATCATACTCATGATTTTATGAAGGTAAAAACCGAAATTCTTCCATACTATTTTCGAAAAAGATAGTGCAGAATTTTGTTCTTCACTCTATGCCTCACGGTTTGCTTGTTTTTGTGAGTACAGGTGGATGGTTAGATTACAGGCTCCCAAGGCAACATCTAGACATGTAATAGGATGCATTAGGACCATGTTGGTCCATTCATGTAACCCCATACACGCTGGAAATCGAGAAAACGACAGCAAGTCCCCCTTTATGTCCATTTGAGTTTCGAAAATTCAGATTGTGGTCAAGGGAAAATATTATGATCATGGCTGCCCCAAAAGGCCTATAGCCATGGTTAGATCACTTCCCTAGCATGTCTAAGACGTGACTAAGTCGCCCTTTTGGTAGCTTTGTCCATGGTGAATCGGTTTTTAAATTAAACAACAAGAACAGCCCCTTCGCCCCTTTCGAATTCAGCAAGTGTAACATTCGGTTTGGTGGAATGGTGTGGATCTTGTTTGGCCTATGGCCCTTAGCCACGGTTCATACCATACCCCTAGATGTCTATATCGTGTCATGGTCAATCAAATGGCCATTGGAACGATTCGTGACATCCAACAAAAGCAATGCTTCCTACGTGCAGAATTTGTTCTCGGTTGGAACGTTCGGTTGTTTGCTGGTGTGGTTCGAATTGTGGCTGGCTTAGAGCCCTTAGCCATGGTTCAAACCATTGCTTGGGATGTTGATAAGAGGTTTTGGTTGGTGGTTCAAGCCCGAATAGGCCATTAGCCTCGCAAACGACAAAAGCAACCCAAGCGCAGCTGCTGGAATTTCTGGACAGCAGCTTGCTGCGTCGGTTCGGTGGCTTGTTCGAGTACTAGGTTGGCTTTTAGCCTATGGCCTTGGACTGGACAGTGCCTCATTGAGTTGGGAAGGTCATGTTTTTGACCGTTCGTCATTCGGATCATTTTTGAGGTGGTACGAGAATTTACGGTGCGATGTTCCAAATTGACTCTCGAAAGAGCGTTTCATGTTTTGGCCTTCATTCACCTAGATTTCGGCCCTCACCATTTTAGGAGCATTATTTTGTCATTTTAGGCGTATTTTAATCATGACTACATGATGGTTCAGTGTTGGTTCGAGTTGGTTCGGAGTCATGATTAAATACGAAGTCGGTAGGCGTAATTGTCACATTTTTTGAAGGTTATTGCATAGTTTGGTCCCATAAATCTATTGCATACTTTTCATGGTATATTTAGGTTGCAGCGAGCCTAGGAACGATCCAATCCAATCATTAAAATGGGTACATGATATTTAATTCAGTTATTTAATTATATTACGTGCAAAAATACAAATTTTGAGATTTATGAGATATTGCTTGTGGTCACTTTACTATCAGTATTAAATCCGGTCCCCAGTATCGGTCCGGTCACCAGTTACCGGTTAGTTCAGTTGTTTCACCCAGTACTGTGGCAGTAGTCTGATCAGACGTAAATCCGATCCCCAATATCGGTCCGGTCACCAGTATCGGTCAGCTCAGTTCAGTTCAGTTCAGGGACCACTTGCGTAGACCATAATCTCACCAGAAAATTTTTACAAGCTATTTCAGTACAGGGCTCTAAGGAGAAATCAGTTTCACTATGATTTTCAGTTCAACTATGCACGTATTATAATTAATCTTGATACGATACTTTATATTATGACTCATGACATGATATTTTTACTCCCATGCAAAATTTTATTTTTTATTTACTCGTTATTTACGATATATGCATGTTGAGTCTTTAGACTCACTAGACTTGATTGTTGTAGGTACTGATGATGCTGGGGCCGAGGGCGGGGACCAGTGAGCTAGCTTGGGTCGGCAGTAGTGGAACCCAAGGACCTCATTTTAACATTTACCATTTTTATGCTCAAACAGTTTATCCGTTGTTGGAATATTCTTAAATTGTTCTTTTGCAAACAAATAATTTCTTCTGATGCTATTTTTAACATTTAAACTTTATTTAACGGTCTATTTTATGATGAGGCATTTTACTTACCTTACAAAGAAAATTTTTAATTTTTCCGCAAATATTCAAACACGAATTTTCGGGCCGTTATAAGATTGCTGTTTGTCTGGATTGGTATTTGAGACAGATCATAGACCGTTGAGATTATACGCTATTCAAGTTGAACCATAGCTGATTTTGAAAATTAAAGCAGCTCAGAAAGTTGATCAAAATGTACAGAATTCGATATCGATGGTCAGAGCAGGGCATCGATCAGAGTATCAGGTACGTGACAGTGTACTGTATGTGAATAATCGACTTGTTGTGCTGAATGTTTCCGATTTGAAACGACAGATATTATCAGAAGCGAACAGCAGTCGATTCAGTATTCATCCTGGTGGCAGGAAAATGTATAATGATTTGAAAAGACAGTTTTTGTGGAAACAGATGAAAGCTGATATCGCAGAATATGTTTCTAGATGTTTGAATTGCCAACAGGTGAAAGTGGAAAGAAAGAAACCAGGAGGATTGTTACAGAGCTTATCGATTCCTGAATGGAGATGGGATCACATTTCCATGGTCTTCGTGACAAAGCTACCGAGATCCTCCCGAGGTTGTGATGCAATTTGGGTCATAATTGACAGATTGAACAAATCCGCATGTTTTATTCCGTATAAGATGACGTACCGACATGACCAGATGGCAAAGATTTTGTCAGAAAGGTGGTCAGATTGCACGGAGTGCCGAAGTCGATTATTTCATACCGTTATCCTCGGTTTACTTCGCACTTCTGACAGAGTTTACAGCAAGCTCTGGGTACGAAGTTACATCTGAGTACCGCATATCATCCACAGACTGACGGACAAACAAAACGAACGATTCAGACATTGGAAGATATGCTTAGAGCTATAGTGCTTGATTTTAGCACTAATTGGCAAGATGCATTACCACTTTGTGAGTTCTCGTACGACAATAGCTATCAGACAAGTCTTGAGATGACTGTATTGTGATGATATCTCTGAAGTTCCTGAGATTGAACCTGACATGATTAGAGATATGACTGAGAAAGAGAAGCTGTTTCAGAAGAGAATGAAGGCAGCTCAGGACAGACAGGCCAAATATGCCAATGTTCTACGACGACCGTTGGTATTTGAGACAGGAGACCAAGTATTTTTGAAGATTTCACCTTTTAGAGGAGTTGTCAGATTTGGCAAGAAAGAGAAATTGTCTCCACGTTACATTGGGCCATATGAGATTCTCGAGAAGATCGGAGATCGTGCCTATCGACTCGCTCTACCGCCTTCATTATCTGGGATACATGATGTCTTTCATGTATCATTATTACGGAAATACATGCCAGATGCTTCACATATCATTCAACCAGACGAGGCCGAATTAGACGAGACATTGAGCTATTTCTAAAAGCCGATTCAGATTCTCGATCGGAAGGAAAAACAGCTCAGAACAAAGACTATCCCGCTGGTGAAAGTTCAGTGGAGGCGCCATGGCATTGAAGAAGCTACCCGGGATACTGAATCAGACATGAGACAGCGATTCCCAGAGTTATTTCAGTAATGTGAGTTTTCTATTTAGCTTCTTCTATATACCTTCTTATTGATATGATTTGACTGCCTGTGATTTCGGGGACAAAATCGTATCTTAGAGGGGAAGAAATGTAATGCCCGAGATTTTTATCCTAATAATATGTAATTATTGATTTATGATTTGATATGATTATGAAGGATCGTTCCGAGACATGAAATGTGATATATATATATATATATATATATATATATATTTATATATAAACAAGCCTTCATTCAGTTGACACGAAAGAAATTCAGAGAAAAGGGCCGAGGAAAGTTGTGAAAAATCCTTACGTATTTATATTTTGATCTGTCCGTTTGATTTTCAATTCGACTTCAGTACAGTGATCCTCTCGTTACAGGCTACAACTGGACGTAAGTTTTTGTAATGCCGAAATTAATCGCTGTTAAATTAACGATTATTGAGTTATAATTTAAGGTGATTAGGAGAGGGCCAACCGAGACCCGATTTTAGGAAACGTGTGAAAAGATATATGTGCGAGGATGAACTCTCGTGCATATGCGCGACCCAGCCAGGCGCATATGCGCGAAATGTCCAGAGAACCTCGCGCATATGCGCGACGTGTATCCGCGCATATGTGCGAGGGTACCCGAGAGTTGGGCAAACTGAACAATGGCCTCGAGCATAAGCAACGAGTAAGGGCGCGCATATGCACGAGGGGCTGTGCGAGCTACGCGCCGAGACATACTGTGAAGGTCTGAAAATCCTTGCTTGAAAATTTTGAGGAAAATTAAAAATTTTCTTTTTAAATAATTAAAATGCCTCATTCATAATTAAACCGATAAACAAAGTTTGATATCCAAGATGGCAGCGGAAGAAAATATTTATTTGCGAAATAACAATTTAAGAATATCCAACAACTGATAAAAATTGTTTGCGGAATAAAATAATAAATGCTGAACTGAGGTCCTCGGGTGCCACTACTACCGACCCAAGCTGGCTCACTGGTCCCCGCCCTCGGCCCTGACCTCATCGGTACCTACAACAATCAAGTCTAGAGAGCCTAAAGACTCAGCATGCATATATCGTAGGTAACGAGTAAAATATAATTTGCATGGATAAAATATCATGTCATGAGGCATACTGAAAATAACTTGTATTGAGCAATTATAATACGTGCATAGCTGAACTGAAAGTCATAGTAAAAATGTTTGCTCTTTGGAGCCCTGTACTGAAATAACTGGTAATAATTTTCTGTTGAGATTATGGTCTACGCCTGTGGCCCCTGCACTGAACTGAACTGATCGGTAACTGGCTACCGGGGGAGTATCAAACTGAACTGAACTGATCGGTCACTGGCGATCGGGTGGTACCAAACTGAACTGATCGGTCACTGGCGACCGAGTAAAATAGTGCTCCCATAATAGTGAATTGACCACAAGCAATATCGCATAAATCTGAAAAATAATCATTTTCTAATTTCATGCACGTAATATAATTAAATGGCATAATGAAAATATCCTGTATATTTTACCAACTGGATTGGATCGCACCCAGGCTCGCTGCAACCTAAATATGCCATGAAAAATATGCAATAGCTTATACTTGACCGAACTATGCAATTAAGTTTGAAAATACGACAAGTACGTCTAACGACTTCGTATTTAATCATGACTCCGAACTAACCCGAACCAACACTGAACCGACGTATAGTCATGATTAAAATATGCTTAAAATTATGAAATAATGCTCCTAAAATGATGAGGGTCGAAATCTAGGTGAAATGGAGGCCAAAACATGAAACGCTCTTTCGAGAGTCAATTTGGCACATCGCACCGTAAATTCTTGTACGACCTCAAAAATGATCCGAATCACAAACGGCCAAAAACTTGGCCTTCCTAACTTGATGAGGCACTGTCCAGTCCAAGGCCATAGGCTAAAAGCCAACCAAGAACTCGAACGAGCCTCCAAACCGTCACAGCAAGTTGCTGTCAAATTCCAGCAGCTGCGCAATTGCATGTCTTGTGTTGTTTTCGGGACTACCGGCCATTGGGGCGTGAACCACTGACCAGAGACTCTTACCAACATCCCAAGGAATGATTTGAACCATGGCTAAGGGACCTAGGCCAGCCACAATCCTCACCATTCCAGCAACCAACCGAAAACTCTTACCGAGGTCCCTCATGCGTGCGTGTGTGGTGTTGTGCTTCACTTGCTGTCTCGACTCGTTCCAGTGGCCATTTGGTTGACCATGGCACGATCTAGACATCTTGGGGTATGGTTTGAACCAAGGCTAAGGGCCATAGGCCAACCAAGATCCACACCATTCCCAAAAATCGAATCAATACTTGCTATATAATGAAGGGGCCGAAGGGTGTAGGGGCTGTTCTTGATGTTTTAAGTGAAAACCGAGCAACCATGGACCAAGCCACCAAAAGGGCGACTTAGTCACGTCTTAGACATGCTAGGGAAGTGATCTAACCAAGGCTATAGGCCTTGGGGCAGCCATGATCAGATTCATATCCCTTTGACATCAAAACTGAATTTTTCGAACCCAAATCCTGCACCTATGGGGAGCTTGCTGTCATTTTGGTTTTCCAGCAAGTATGGGTGCTGAATGAAGTGACCAACATGGTCCTAATGCATCCTATTACATGTCTAGGAACAGCCTTGGGAGCCTGGAGTCGATCCATAACATGTAGCACTGAAACAAGAGAAAACCGTGAAGAGCATCATGAAAGTCAAAAAAAATTCTGCACATGCATTTCGAAAATGCTTGATGAAATTTCGGTTTTCTTGAATAAAAATCATGTAAAAGTGATGTTTAAAATAATAGTAGGACTTTATTGAGGTTTGAAAGAAATCTAGACATGCCTTGGTTTTCGTTTGAATGAAAAATGAAAGAATACGACGGCTCGGCGCGGAGGAGGTGGAGTGATTCTTTCCTTTCCTTCTACTCGATTTTTCTCTCTTCTTTTAGCTATGGAACCCACGGTTTTTCTACTGAATTTCACTCTGAATTTTGAGATTAGGGAGGGGAGAATGATGGTTGGAGAGGTGAGGGGGAAGATCCACTAATAAAGGGATGCAAAGGTATGACCAAGTCTCCCTCAAATTCAAATTTGAATTGTGGTTTGATATCAAATGGGTTGATGGATGCATCTAGAAGGTGATGGCCGATTTTCAGCTTGCTAATGTAGACTAGGATACGCTCTAATAATTAATTAAATGGTTCTCCCAAAAATCCTAGAATTATCCTACTAATTACATGCAAAGAAATGGTCAAAGTTGATGAGTTGGCAATGTGTTGTCTAGGCAAGGGGGGTGGCCAAAATTTGCTTCTAAAAATGAATGGGGAGTGTTGTTTATTTACTAAAATAATAACTCTTAAAAGCCTCACTAATCCCTTAAATAATTTAGTGAATAAAACCCTTAATTATGCAACTTAAATGGGCTTATTTCTTAATCACCTCAAGTAATTAAATTAAATCCTCAAACCTCCTTTTTAACTTAAATGAACTTACTTGCTAGCTAAATTAACTTCTGGAAATATTTCTCGAATCTTAAATTCTATCTCAAAACTTCGACTCCAGTCCGGCCTCACTGAAATAACTGAAATGCTAAAAATCAAACTATTGAACTGAAATAATAAAATAATTAACTTCAAAGAAATGCATTTAATTAATCATGACGTAGACTGATTTACGGTTTCTAAAATCCTTCCCCCCTTAAAAGAAATTTCGTCCTCGAAATTAGAACTCACCGAATAACTCGGGGTATCGATTTCTCATCTCCGGCTCAGACTCCCACGTAGCTTCCTCCTCAGAATGGTTGAGCCATTTGACTTTGACTCGCTGAACCAACTTGTTCCGAAGTTTCTTCTCCTGCCGGTCTAGGATCTGCACTGGTCTCTCCTCATAAGACAAGTTCGGGGTAAGCTGCAACGGCTCAAAATTCAGCACATGCGAAGGGTTCGCCATGTACTTTCTCAGCATGGAGACGTGGAACACATTGTGTACTCCGGCCAGATTCGGCGGAAGAGCCACACGATAAGCTAGCGTCCCAACTCTGTCAAGGATCTCAAAGGGTCCAATGAATATCGAACTGAGCTTCCCTTTCTTCCCAAATCTCATAACACCTTTCATAGGTGATATCTTCACAAAGACATGGTCGCCCACTGCGAACTCTAGATCTCTCCTTCTCTGATCTGCATAGCTTTTCTGTCGACTCTGAGCAGTCCTCATCCGATCACGGATCTTGACTACTACATCTGCAGCCTGCTGAACAATTTCTGGACCCAACTCTGCTATCTCTCCTACTTCATCCCAATGAACAGGAGATCTGCACTTGCGGCCATACAAAGCTTCATACGGTGCCATACCAATAGAAGACTGGAAGCTGTTGTTATAGGTGAACTCTACCAATGGCAAGTTCGCCTCCCAACTCCCAGAAAAATCAATGACGCAAGCACGAAGAAGATCCTCCAAAATCCGAATAACTCGCTCCGACTGCCCATCTGTCTGCAGATGGAAAGCTGTGCTAAACAGCAACTTCGTACCCAAAGTCGAATGCAAACTCTTCCAAAATGAGGAAGTGAATCTGGGATCTCTGTCGGATACGATCGAAACTGGAACACCATGAAGTCGGACTATCTCCCGGTTATACAGCTCTGCATACTGAATCATGGTGAAAGTCGTCTTAATAGGCAAGAAGTGCGCTGATTTGATAAGACGATCTACAATCACCCAAATGGCATTCGATCCCCTGGCTGACTTCGGCAATCCGGTCACAAAATCCATGGTAATGTTCTCCCACTTCCACTCAGGAATAGGAAGAGGCTTGAGCAAACCTGCTGGTCTCTGATGCTCGGCCTTCACTAACTGACAGGTCAGACACTCGGACACAAACCGTCTGATGTCCTTCTTCATACCAGGCCACCAATACAATAGCTGCAGATCTTTGTACATCTTCGTACTCCCAGGATGAATAGAGTACGGCGATATATGGGCCTCTGATAAGATGTCTGCTCGGATAGAATCACTGCTAGGAACCCATATCCTGTCTCGGTATCTCGCAATACCGTCGCTGACTGTATACAAGACACTGCCCTTGGCTTCATATCTCTTCTTCCACTGTGCCAATTGCTCATCTGCTGACTGACCACTGCGAATACGGTCCATAAGGGAAGACTGAATGGTCAAGGTAGATAGACGAGGAACTCTACCTCGAGGATAAGTCTCAAGATCAAACCTCTGCATCTCAAACTGAAGAGGTCTCTGAATCGTCAAGTGAGCCATCACTGCGACTTTTCTGTTCAGTGCATCTGCAACTACATTAGCCTTACCCGGGTGGTAGCTAATGTCACAAGCTCCAACCAACGCCTCTGACGCATGTTCAGCTCCTTCTGCGTAAAGAAATACTTGAGGCTCTTGCGGTCGGTAAAGATCTGGCACTTCTCTCCATACAAATAATGCCTCCAAATCTTCAATACAAAAACTACGGCGGCCAACTCTAGATCATGGGTAGGGTAATTCTTCTCGTAGGTTTTCAGCTGTCGAGACGCATATGCTATCACCTTCCCATGCTGCATCAATACTGCGCCAAGACCGAGCTTCGAAGCATCGGTATACAGAACAAACTCGCCGGGTCCTGACGGTGTGGCCAAAACTAGTGCTGAAATAAGAGCTTGCTTCAAGGTATCGAAGCTCTTCTGACACTCTTCGCTCCACACAAATTTCACATTCTTCTTTGTCAGTGCTGTGAGTGGAACGGCGATAGAGGAGAATCCCTGGATGAACTTCCTGTAATATCCTGCTAGCCCAAGGAAACTGCGGATCTCGGATGCATTCTGAGGCACAACCCAATCTCTGACTGCTGCAACTTTCGCTGGGTCTACCTCAATGCCACTACTAGAAACAATGTGGCCTAAGAATGCCACCTTCTCTAACCAAAATTCGCACTTACTGAACTTTGCGAATAATTTGTGCTTCTGCAAGGTCTGCAGCAATGTGGTCAGATGCCTGCTGTGCTCCTCCCGACTCTTGGAGATGACGAACACTATTACAAACTGGTCGAGGTACGGCTGAAATACGCGATTCATGAGATCCATGAAGATCGCTGGCGCATTCGTCAGACCGAACGACATCACAAGGAACTCGTAGTGACCATAACAAGTCCTGAAAGCTGTCTTCGAGACATCAACATCTCTCACCCTTAACTGATGATAACCAGAACGCAGATCTATCTTGGAGAAAATCGAAGCTCCCTGCAACTGGTCAAACAGATCCTCAATCCTCGGCAATGGGTATTTGTTCTTCACTGTAACCCTGTTCAACTCCCGATAGTCAATGCAAAGCCTCATCGAGCCATCCTTCTTCTTCACAAATAAGAACGGTGCGCCCCATGGTGAAAATCTCGGGCGAATGAACTCCTTGTCGAGTAGTTCCTGAATCTGCTTCTTAAGCTCTGCCATCTCTGTCGGTGCTAATCGGTACGGCGCTTTGGAGATCGGAGCCGTGCCCGGCATAAGCTCGATGGAAAACTCCACCTCTCTCTCGGGTGGCATACCAGAGACGTCTTCGGGAAAAACATCTAAGAAATCTCTGACAATCGGAACATCTGAGGCTGACTGGTTGGGTTCCTCGGGGACAGATAAAAAGGTCGCTAGAAATGCCCGACACCCTCTATGCATGAGCTTCCTAGCCTGAACATAAGGAATAATGCGCGGTAAAGGAAAGTACCTGTCCGGCTCAAATAAGAACTGCGCCATTCCAGGCGGTCGGACAAGAACAGATCTCTGCTGGAAGTCTATCAACACTTTGTTCCTCAATAGCCTGTCCATCCCTAGGATGATGTCAAATTCTGGCATCGGTAGTACGATCAGATCCGCATAAACAAGATTACCATGCAGCTCCAGGTCTATATCTCGGATAACATTGGTAGCTGCCATCTCCTCGCCTGACGGCAACACTACTGAAAAGGCTATGTCTAGCCCAATGGTCTTGATCTTGAGAAAGTTTGCAAAGACCTCCGAAATAAACGAGTGAGTGGCCCCTGAATCTATCAAGGCCTTGGTAGCGGAACCAGATATAAAAATTCTCTCTGAAAGATCGGAACTCTAAGTTGAACCCAATAGCTACAAGAACTAAACTTATAGACATGCAAAGGTCAAAGTTCTTCTAACTAAGTCCCGAAAATAATAATAAGTAGAGCATGCAACCCTATTGCAATTCTAAGTTCAAACTCTCAATCCCGATTCCCAAAAACACGGAAACTCAGTAATAACTTAAAGCTTAAAGGTACCTGTCAACAACATACTCTCCGGGTTGGTTTCCGCGGCATGGAGAGCGAAAACTCTGCCTTGGGTAGGCAGATTCCTCTGAGGACATTGCAGCAACATGTGGTCTGGACTGCCACACTTAAAACACTTTCCTGAGCCAGCCATACATGCTCCAGGATGGCGACGTGAGCACCTGGGACAGACTGGGTGCTCTTGAGTCCTCGGGGCTGGGCGTCCCCGCTGCTGCTGCTGCTCCTGGCCTCGGTTTCTCGGCGGTCCATGAAAAGGCCTCTTATTCTGCTGATGATGCTGATGAGGAGGAGGACGGTGTGGTACTTGGACTGGGCGTTTGCCCTGGCGATCCCTCTCGATATCCCGCAGATCCTGCTCTGCGGCTAGGGCTTTGGAGACCGCAATCTCATATGTAGCAGGGTCAGACACCCTAACATCCCGGCGCAAGATCGGCCGTAGACCCACCAGGAAATACATCAACTTAGCTCTGGCATCATTTGCTATCAGGGGCACAAAATGGCAGCCCCTCTCGAACTTACGGATGAACTCCGTAACCGTCATATCCCCTTGCCTCAGACTCATAAACTCGGTGGTCAACCTGGTGTGAACTTCCTCCGCAAAATACTTGGAGTAGAAAACCTCCGTGAAGCGTGTCCATGACAGTGTAGCCAAGGTCAGGGCTATTGCCGCTCCTTCCCACCATAAGCGGGCATCTCCAGTGAACAGATAGGTGGCGCATCTGACTCTGTCGGCATCTCCCAGCTCCATAAACTCGAAGATGACCTCGAGGGATTTGATCCATCTCTCGGCGATCATGGGGTCAGACGTCCCAGAAAACTCCTTTGGACCCATCTTCATGAATCGCTCGTAAACAGTCTCTGGCCCTGTCAGCCTAGTCACCACGGCATTGTTCCCCGCAAACTGTGCGAAGAACTGTGTCATCCCAGCTAGCATCTGGGCACTCATGTCAGGTGGGGGCGGTGGTGGAGGAGGAGGAGGAGGTGTCTGCCTCTCTTGTCTCTGATCGTCATCGTCCTCGCGACGGTGCTCGCCACCACCTCTCGGGCGTCCTACTTGACGTCTAGGGGGCATACTGTTCCAACATAACCCATACGTAACTAACATGCATAATTCCATAATTTATTTTAGACGAACACTGGAATACTGAAAATCTGGTCGAAATTATTTCATGGAAGCATGCTGTCAAAATAATTCATGCTTTAAATAAAATGCTGAATTGTAAAACTTACAGACCGAAGGCGTGGCTTCGTGAGCTTCTCGTGGTCAGTAGTAGTGTAACCCTATACAGAACCACTGCTCTGATACCAATTGTAAAGGCCCTAAAACTCCTTACTTGAAAATTTGTGGAAAATTAAAAATTTTCTTTTTAAAAGAACTTAAATGTCTCATTCATAAAATCAACTGATAAATCAAGTTCAATGTTTAAAATATCGCAGCGGAAGAAAATAAAGTTTGCCAAAATCACAATTTAAAAATATCCAACAACTGATAAAAATTGTTTGCGAATAAAATAATAAATGCTGAACTGAGGTCCTCGGGTGCCACTACTGCCGACCCAAGCTAGCTCACTGGTCCCCGCCCTCGGCCCTGACCTCATCGGTACCTACAACAATCAAGTCTAGTGAGCCTAAAGACTCAGCATGCATATATCGTAGGTAACGAGTAAAATATAATTTGCATGGATAAAATATCATGTCATGAGGCATACTGAAAATAACTTGTACTGAGAAATTATAATACGTGCATAGCTGAACTGAAAGTCATAGTAAAAATGTTTGCTCCTTGGAGCCCTGTACTGAAATAACTGATAATAATTTTCTGTTGAGATTATGGTCTACGCTTGTGGCCCCTGCACTGAACTGAACTGATCGGTAACTGGCTACCAGGGGAGTATCAAACTGAACTGAACTGACCGTTCACTGGCGACCGAGTGGTACCAAACTGAACTGATCGGTCACTGGCGACCGAGTAAAATAGTGCTCCCATAATAGTGAATTGACCACAAGCAATATGGCATAAATCTCAAAAATAATCATTTTCTAATTTCATGCACGTAATATAATTAATGGCATAATGAAAATATCCTGTATATTTTACCAACTGGATTGGATCGCTCCCAGGCTCGCTGCAACCTAAATATGCCATGAAAAATATGCAATAGCTTATACTTGACAGAACTATGCAATTAAGTTTGAAAATGCGACAATTACGTCTAACGACTTCGTATTTAATCATGACTCCGAACCAACCCGAACAAACACTGAACCGACGTATAGTCATGATTAAAATACGCTTAAAATTATGAACTAATGCTCCTAAAATGATGAGGGTCGAAATCTAGGTGAAATGAAGGCCAAAACATGAAACTCTCTTTCGAGAGTCAATTTGGCACATCGCACCGTAAATTCTCGTACGACCTCAAAAATGATCCGAATCACAAACGGCCAAAAACGTGGCCTTCCTAACTCGATGAGGCATTGTCCAGTCCAAGGCCATAGGCTAAAATCCAACCAAGAACTCGAACGAGCCTCCAAACCATCACAGCAAGTTGCTGTCAAATTCCAGCAGCTGCGCAATTGCATGTCTTGTGTTGTTTTCGAGACTACCGGCCATTGGGGCGTGAACCACCGACCAGAGACTCTTACCAACATCCCAAGGAATGATTTGAACCATGGCTAAGGGCCCTAGGCCAGCCACAATACTCACCATTCCAGCTACCAACCGAAAACTCTTACCGAGGTCCCTCATGCGTGCGTGTGTGGTATTGTGCTTCGCTTGCTGTCTCAACTCGTTCCAGTGGCCATTTGGTTGACCATGGCACGATCTAGACATCTTGGGGTATGGTTTGAACCATGGCTAAGGATCATAGGCCAACCAAGATCCACACCATTCTCAAAAATCGAATCAATACATGCTGTATAATGAACGGGCCGAAGGGTGTAGGGGCTGTTCTTGATGTTTTAAGTGAAAACCGAGCAACCATGGACCAAGCCACCAAAAGGGCAACTTAGTCATGTTTTAGACATGCTAGGGAAGTGATCTAACCATGGCTATAGGCCTTGGGGCAGCCATGATCAGATTCATATCCCTTTGACATCAAAACTGAATTTTTCGAACCCAAATCCTGCACCTATGGGGAGCTTGCTGTCATTTTGGTTTTCCAGCAAGTATGGGTGCTGAATGAATGGACCAACATGGTCCTAATGCATCCTATTACATGTCTAGGAACAGCCTTGGGAGCCTGGAGTCGATCCAAAACCTGTAGCACTGAAACAAGAGAAAACCGTGAAGAGCATCATGAAAGTCAAAAAAAATTCTGCACATGCATTTCGAAAATGCTTGATGAAATTTCGGTTTTCTTGAATAAAAATCATGTAAAAGTGATGTTTAAAATAATAGTAGGACTTGATTGAGGTTTGAATGAAATCTAAACATGCCTTGGTTTTCGTTTGAATGAAAAAGGAAAGAATACGACGGCTCGGCGCGGAGGAGGTGGAGTGATTCTTTCCTTTCCTTCTACTCGATTTTTCTCTCTTCTTCTAGCTATGGAACCCATGGTTTTTCTACTGAATTTCACTCTGAATTTCGAGATTAGGGAGGGGAGAATGATGGTTGGAGAGGTGAGGGGGAAGATCCACTAATAAAGGGATGCAAAGGTATGACCAAGTCTCCCTCAAATTCAAATTTGAATTGTGGTTTGATATCAAATGGGTTGATGGATGCATCTAGAAGGTGATGGCCGATTTTTAGCTTGCTAATGTAGGCTAGGATAAGCTCTAATAATTAATTAAATGGTGCTCCCAAAAATCCTAGAATTATCCTACTAATTACATGCAAAGAAATGGTCAAAGTTGATGAGTTGGCAATGTGTTGTCTAGGCAAGGGGGGGTGGCCGAAATTTGCTTCTAAAAATGAATGGGGAGTGTTGTTTATTTACTAAATTAATAACTCTTAAAAGCCTCACTAATCCCTTAAATAATTTAGTGAATAAAACCCTTAATTATGCAACTTAAATGGGCTTATTTCTTAATCACCTCAAGTAATTAAATTAAATCCTCAAACCTCCTTTTTAACTTAAATGAACTTACTTGTTAGCTAAATTAACTTCTGGAAATATTTCTCGAATCTTAAATTCTATCCCAAAACTCCGACTCCAGTCCGGCCTCACTGAAATAACTGAAATGCTAAAAATCAAACTACTGAACTGAAATAATAAAATAATTAACTTCAAATAAATGCATTTAAATAATCATGCAATGAATTCAATTAAATTTAAAACACTAGAATTATGCATGACTTATACGTAGACTGATTTACGGGTTCTACACATACTGTCTCGTAAATATGCGCCGAGGAGGGTCGCGCATATGTGCGAGACGTGTTGCATGTAGGATGCGCCATTTGCCTTGATTCCTGTTACGTGTGTGTGTATATATATATATATATATAAATATATATATATACAAATGTTCAGAATAATTCAGAAGAAGAAAAAAGAAGGAAACTTTGGAAAAATTAGTCTGTAAAGCATAGGATCGCGATTGTGCAAAATCTGTCCGTCAGAATTTGAATCCGACTTCAGTACTGTGTTCTTATCTACGCAGGCTACAACTGGACGTAAGTTTTGTTAAGTTTTGATATGTCCTGAAATTATGCCATTGTCAGAATTGAATAGGATTCATATATGGTGTTCTGGATATGTTAAACATCGTAGAATCGAAGTCAGATTGAAAAATAGACTGATTATGGAATTATTATGATTTTCTGATTATAATGATTTGAAATCGGACAGATTGAGATTATGAATGAATAACAGATTGTATCAGATATGAGTTATGATTTGTAATTGATGTCTGTTGATTTGGTATTGACGGGGATACTGAGATTGTGCCGTTATACCGTTGATTTGAAATAAATCCAAATTTATCAGATTCAGTGTTGAATTGAGAATGGAATATTGATATTATGATTCTCGATATGTCGTTTCAGATTTACAGAGACAGTCTTGAATTCAGAACGGTTATTGCTTCAGACCGAGACTACGAACGAAAGGTATAAGTCAATGTGGTATCGGGAGATCGACTCAAGTAGGATATACTTGGGTTTCCCTAAATCACATACTTATTGTTATTGTATGCATTGATTTGATTATTATATGTTGTTCTATTGATTGGTAGGAAGCATGTATTTGATGAGTAATCTTGTGACAGAAGTGCCTGATAGTGGTGGGATCGCCACAGGCACATTGCACGATGTCACAAGATAGTGTATTGGCGATAGTGCCAAAGTTTGTCACCGGATGATTAGCTATAGATGTGGATGGAATTGGAGTTTCTTCTATTACTGGTGATCGATACCATATCGATGTGGATAAAATTGAAGTTTCTTCTATTACTGGTGATCAATATGGAATGCCAACGTCTGGAAACTGGGATCCCTAGACTAGGATTGAGTCTAGTCTGAGTCGTTGAGTCACGACCATTTTCGACAGTTTTATATTGATTATTTTTCAGAGTTTGATACATATTGCTGTTACCAGTTTATGCTTTTATGTTTATCATATGATTGCATGATTCATTGATTTATATTGGGATTATAGTCTCACCGGAATTATCCGGCTGTTGTCGTGTTTGTATGTGTGCATGACAACAGGTGGGACAGGATCAGGGTCAAGAAGATGACGAGAGATCAGGGTAAGAGTGGAGACCACAGATTTGACGTTGCTGTAGATAGGGTTTGAACACTTGATAGATAGTTGTTGAACCTTAGTCTGTATTGAATGTATGTCATACAGGACTTGTATTTTGTTCTATACTGATATGTATATTAGTATGATCTCCATCATGTTTTCTAATTGATTAATTAGTCCCAATGATGATTAAGAAATCGAATTACCGTCCGGGTCCCCACAACAGGTGGTATCAGAGCGATAGATCCTTTAGAATAAGATAGAAGCTAGTGAGCGGGGTAGATTGAGGTTTTCTTTCCTGCTTTTGAATGCTAGCATGTCTTACTGCTTTAATACATGTTACTTGTTTATCTGATTTGATATGGTAATATGTTTTATTGAGAATGAATCAGCACCGATTCTGGATCAGCAGTAAGATGATCGGAGGAGGACTGAAACATAATTGTGGTATTTGTTACTAATTCATTTGATTATCAGATATGCCTTTGAGAAGAGTACCGGAACAGGGTAGCACTTCGAATCCTCCCATGGATGTTACAGCCACTCCTATGGAAACATTATTGAAACGATTTCAGTCATTTCATCCACCAACTCTGAAAGGTAACGAGACTTCAGTGGACTGAGAGAGTTGGCTAGACGATATCGAGATGCTATTTGAGTCCCTGGACTATACCGATGAGCGAAGGGTGAAACTGATAGGACACCAGTTACACGATGTGGCAAAGAACTGGTGGATCACCACAAAACGGGCCTTGGAACATCGAGGTACGACTATTACCTGGAATGTCTTTCGAACTGAATTCTATCAGAGGTTCTTTCCAGTGTCGTACAGGAAGGATAAGGGAGCAGAGTATGCCAACTTGAGACAGGGCCAGTTGAATATTTAGGAATATGTGACTAAGTTTTCTACGTTGTTGCGATTATCTCCACACGTAGCCGAGAATGAAGAAGCTATTGCTTATCAGTTCATCAATGGTTTAAATCCCGAGATTTTTACATTGGTGAACACAGGGCGACCAAATAATTTTACTGATGTCCTAAACCGAGCCAAAGGAGCCGAAGCCGGTCTGATAAGACAGAGAAGAGCTTCGTTTATGCCACCAGAACAAAGACCAGAACAACCACCTACTCGATTTGAGAGTGGCGGTGGTAGTGGAAAGAAAGACTTCCTGAAAGCAAAGGGGAAGCAGTTCAAGAAGTCAGGAAGCAGTTCTTCTGGCTCTGGGAGTCCTCGACAGAGCCAGAGCTATACTGAACCTTATTGCAGTACCTGTGGAGGGAAGCATTCCACAGAGCAGTGCCGAGGATTGTTTGGCAGCTGTCATATTTTTAGACAGCAGGGACATTTTGCCCGAGTATGTCCACAGAGAGGTGCCTAGGGATCCCAGGCAGCAGAGTCATCTGGATCAGTGGCTCAGATAGGGAGACGACCATCTGCTGTTCATTATGTCCAGCCGGCACCATCTACTCAGTCACAGCAAAGGCCAGGAGGAAGCCAGACAGTGAGCCAGCCTCCGAGACAGCAGGCCAGAGTATTCTCTTTGACTGAGGAGCAGGCACAAGATGCACCTGATGATGTTGTGGCAGGTAACTGCTTTATTTCTGGTTATCCTGCATATGTATTGATTGATACTGGTGCATCACATACATTTATATCTGAGCGATTTGCATTGAGTCATGCATTGCCTATTTAGTCATTGTCTGCGGTAGTGTCTGTCTCTTCTCCGTTGGGGACATGTTTGATATCAGTAAAGTCTGTTAGATCGTGTACACTGCAGTATGATGGGTATGAAATTGAGTTAGATTGTATTGTGCTTGGGATATCTGACTTTGACTGTATTATCGGTATCGATATACTGACCAAGTACAGGGCTACAGTCGATTGTTTCCACAAGATCGTAAGATTCAGACCTGAGATGGCTGATGAGTGGAAATTTTATGGTAAGGGTTCTCGAGCTAGAATTTCTTTGATATCTGCGATAAATATGACTCGATTACTGCAGAAATGAGCGGATGGATTCCTTGTCTATTCAGTTGATTTACTGAAATCGAGTCCATCATTGGCGGACTTGCCAGTGGTGTGTGAGTTTGCTGATATCTTTCCAGATGAGATTCCTAGATTGCCTCCAATTCGAGAGATAGACTTCAACATTGAGTTGATGCCAGGTACAGTTCCGATATCTAGAGCTCCATACCGAATGGCACCGATTGAGTTGAAAGATTTGAAACCAGAGTTGGAGGATTTACTGGCCAAGGGGTATATCAGACCGAGTGTGTCCCCTTGGGGTGCTCCAGTGCTGTTTGTGAGAAAGAAAGACGGTTCGATGAGACTTTGTATCGACTACCGACAACTGAACAAGGGAACGGTAAAGAATATATATCCCTTGCCTCGCATTGATGATCTGTTTGATCAGTTGTAGGGTTCATCTGTATATTCCAAGATCGATCTGAGATCTGGATACCATCAGCTGAGAGTCAGGGATTCTGATATCCCGAAGACAACATTTAGAACCAGGTATGGACATTATGAATTATTGTCATGCCGTTTGGTTTGACGAATGCACCGGCTGTATTTATAGGATTGATGAACCGTATATTTCAAAGATATCTTGATGAGTTTGTAATCATATTCATTGATGACATTCTGATTTATTCTAAGAATATGATTGAGCATGCAGAACATCTGAGAACTGTGTTGAAAATATTGAGGGCTGAGAAATTGTATGCCAAACTGTCAAAATGCGAGTTTTGGCTGAGACAAGTGGTATTTCTGCGGCATATTATATCCGGAGATGGTATATCAGTAGATCCCAGTAAGGTTGAGGCAGTGATTTATTGGCCGAGACCGACATATGTGCCCGAAATTCTCAGTTTTATGGGTTTGGCCGGATATTATCGTCGATTTATCAAAGATTTCTCCAGTATTGCCAAACGGATTACATAGTCGACTCAGAAAAATGCACCGTTTGTTTGGTCAGAAGACTGGGAATCCAGTTTTCTTGAATTGAAGAAGAGGTTGACCAGTGCTCCGCTGTTGACTATTCCCTCAGGTACTGGCGACTTTGTTGTTTATTGTGATGCATCTCACTGCGGATTGGGTTGTGTCTTGATGCAGCGAGGGCATGTATTGCTTATGCCTCGAGACAGCTGAAACCCCATGAGACTCGATATCCAATTCATGATCTTGAATTGGCGGCCATCGTCTTTGCATTAAAGATATGGTGACACTACCTGTACGGTGAGAAGTTTGAGATTTATTTTGATCATAAGATCCTGAAATATCTGTTTTCACAATCAGAATTGAATATGAGGCAGCAAAGATGGCTTGATTTGTTAAAGGATTTCGATTGTGAAATCAAATATTATCCAGGAAAATCCAATGCAGCAGCTGATGCACTAAGTCGAAAGGTATGTTCTTTATCCTTATCGACTATGGGTGTTTCCAATTTGAATGAAGACTGCTGTTTGTCTGGATTAGCTTTTGAAATAGATCGTCAACCTTTAAGATTATGTGCTATTCGGGCTGAACCAGAGCTGATTTTGAAAATTAAAGCGGCTCAGAAAGTTGACCAGAATGTACAGAATTCGATTTCTATGGTCAGAACTGGACATCGATCAGAGTATCAGGTTCGAAACGGTATTTTGTATGTGAATAATCGTCTAGTTGTGCCAAATGTTTCAGAATTGAGACAACGAATACCGACAGAAGCGCACAACAGTTGTTTTAGCATTCATCCTGGTGGCAGGAAGATGTACAATGATTTAAAACACAATATTGGTGGAAACAGATGAAATCTGATGTCACTGAATTTGTAGCCAAGTGTCTGAATTGCCAATAGGTGAAAGCTGAAAGAAAGAAACCAGGAGGATTGCTACAGAGTCTGTCTATTCTTGAATGGAAATGGGATCACATTTCCATAGATTTTGTGACACAGTTGCCACTATCCTCCCGAGATTGTGATGCAATTTCGGTAGTGATTGATCGATTGACCAAATCTACATGTTTCATTCCATACAAAATGACGTACCGATATGATCAGATGATCGATATTTATGTCAGAGAGGTGGTCAGACTGCACGGAGTGCCGAAGTCGATTGTTTCAGACCGTGATCCTCGGTTTACTTCGCACTTTTGGCAGAGTTTGCAGCAAGCTCTCGGTACAAAGTTACATCTGAGTACCGCATATCATCCACAGACTGACGGACAGTCAGAGCGGACGATTCAGACATTATAAGATATGCTGAGAGCTGTAGTGCTTGATTTTAGCACTAATTGGCAAGATGCATTGCCTCTCTGTGAGTTTTCGTACAACAATATCTATCTAACAAGTATTGAGATGGCACCTTTTGAAGCATTGTACGGAAAGAAGTGTTGATCCCCTCTTTATTGGGATGATATCTTTGAAGTTCCTAAGAATGAACCTGACATGATCAGAGATATGACGGAGAAAGTAAAGTTGATTCGGAAGAAAATGAAGGCAGCGCAAGACCAACAGGCTAAATATGCCAACATCAGATGACGACAGTGGGTATTTGAGACTGGAGATCGAGTATTTTTGAAGAATTTACCTTTCTGAGGAGTTGTCAGATTTGGAAAAAAAGGAAGTTATCTCCACGATACGTTGGTCCGTATGAGATTCTCGAAAAGATAGGAGATCGTGCCTATTGACTTGCTTTGCCGCCTTCATTATCAGAAATACATGATGTCTTTCATGTATCTATGCTGCGGAAGTATCTCCTTGATGACTCTCATATTATTTAGCCAGACGAGGCCGAACTTGATGAATCTCTGAGTTATGTCGAAAAACCGATCCGGATTATCGATCGTAAAGAAAAGCAACTCAGAACGAAGACTATTCCTTTAGTGAAAGTCCAATGGACTCGTCATGGCACAGAAGAAGCTACTTGGGAGACTGAATCAGACATGAGACAGGAATTCCCAGCATTATTTCAGTGATGTGAGTATTTTATCCAGTTTCTATTACATGCCTGCTTATTGATATGATTGATTGCCTGTGATTTCGAGGACGAAATCATATCTTAGGGGGGGGGGGGGGGGGAGAAATTTAATGCCCAAAACTTAATCGCTGTTAAATTAACGATTATTGAGTTATAATTTAAGGTGATTAGGAGAGGGCCAACCGAGACACGATTTGACAAAACGTGTGAAAAGATGTATGTGCGAGGATGAACTCTCGCGCATATGTGCGATCCAGCCGGGCGCATATGCGCGAAATGTCCAGAGAACCTCGCCCATATGCGCGACATGTATCCGCGCATATGTGTGAGGGTACCCGAGAGTTGGGCAAACTGAACAATGGCCTCGTGCATACGCGCCAAGTAAGGGCCCGCATATGCGCGAGGGGCTGTGCGAGCTACGCGCTGAGACATACTGTCTCGCGCATATGCGCCGAGGAGGGTCGCGCATATGAGACGTGTTGCATGTAGGATGCGCCATTTGTCTTTATGCATGTTACATATATATATATATATATATATATAAATATATATATATATACAAATGTTCAGAATAATTCAGAAGAAGAAAAACGAAGGAAACTTTGGAAAAATTAGTCCGTAAAGCATAGGATCGCGTTTTTTTGCAAAATCTGTCCGTCAGAATTTGAATCCGACTTCAGTACTGTGTTCTTATCGACGTAGGCTACAACTGGACGTAAGTTTTGTTAAGTTTTGATATGTCCTGAAATTATGCCATTGTCAGAATTGAATAGGATTCATATAAGGTGTTCTGGATATGTTAAACATCGTAGAATCGAAGTCAGATTGAAAAATAGACTGATTATGGAATTTTTATGATTTTCTGATTATATTGATTTGAAATCGGACAGATTGGGATTATGAATGAATTACAAATTGTATCTGATATGTTATGATTTGTAATTGATGTCTGTTGATTTGGTATTGACGGGGATACTGAGATTGTGCCGTTATACCGTTGATTTGAATTAAATCCAGATTAATCAGATTCAATGTTGAATTGAGAATGGAATATTGATGTTATGATTCTCAATATGTCGTTTCAGATTTACAGAGACAGTCTTGAATTCAGAACGGTTATTGCTTCAGACCGAGACTACGAACGAAAGGTATAAGTCAATGTGGTATCGGGAGATCGACTCAAGTAGGATATACTTGGGTTTCCCTAAATCACATACTTATTGTTATTGTATGCATTGATTTGATTATTATATGTTGTTCTATTGATTGGTAGGAAGCATGTATTAGATGAGTAATCTTGTGACAGAAGTGCCTGATAGTGGTGGGATCGCCACGGGCACATTGCACGATGTCACAAGATAGTGTATTGGCGATAGTGCCAAAGTCTGTCACCGGATGATTGGCTATCGATGTGGATAGAATTGGAGTTTTTTCTTTTATTGGTGATCGATATGGAATTCCAACGTTGGAAAACCGGGATCCCTAGACTAGGATTGAGTCTAGTCTGAGTCGTGTAGTCACGAGCATTGTTGACAGTTTTATATTGATTATGTTTCAGATTTTGATACATATTGCTGTTACCTGTTCATGCTTTTATGTTTATAATATGATTGCATGATTCATTGATTTATATTGGGATTATATTCTCACCGGAATTATCCGGCTGTTGTCGTGTTTGTATGTGGGCATGATAACAGGTGGGACATGATCAGGGTCGAGAAGATGACGAGAGATCAGGGTTAGAGTGGAGACCATGGACTTGACGTTGCTGTAGATAGGGTTTGAACACTTGATAGATAGTTGTTGAACCTTAGTATGTATTGAATGCATGTCATACAGGACTTGTACTTTGTTCTATACTGATATGTATATTAGTATGATCTCCATTACGTTCAGCATTTTAGAAAAAAAAAATTTTAGACCCTGTTTTCTAATTGATTAATTAGTCCCAATGATGATTAAGAAATCGAATTAGCGTCCGGGTCCCCACAGTTTTACTATGTTTTGTTATGATTTGAAATTATGATACTACCAGAATCAGATATGATTCATATATGGTGTTCTTGACATACTAGACATTGTATAATCGAAACCGGAATGAAGAACGGATACCGTACAAAATTGTTATGATTTTCAGAGTTGATTTGATTGAGAATTGATATCATATTTGTATGGTATCGATTATGAGATGTTGGAATCGATATCTGTTGATTGGTATTGTTGGGTATAGTGAGATTGTACAGTTATGCTGTTGAAACAGAATTTGATTCAGTTCTGATTATATCCAGTATTGATTGAGGAAGGTATTGATATTGTATTACTCGTTATTGTTATTGCCAGATTGAGTATTGACATGCATTGAATCCGAGACTTTGACAGAGTCGGATTGATATAAAGAAAGATATAAATCAATGTTGATTGGGGATTGCACAACTCGAGTTCGATTTGACTTGAGTTTCCCTAAATCACATGCTTTATTTTATTGCATTGATATTTGCAATTATGAAATTGATATGTGTGGTCTATTGATTCATAGACAGAGCGTGTATTGAGTCATAGGCTGATTTGCCTAGTCAATGGCTGATGCGCCAAGTCTTCGGTTGATTCGCCAAGACACTGGATATTTGATTTATATAGGTGTCGTTTAGGAATTGATTCATTCCTATCGCTGAGATTCGATATATGTGACAATATCCAGGAACTGGGATCCCTAGATTAGAGATGAGTCGAGTTTGAGATGATGAGTCACGAGTGATTCAAAGTGTTATATCATTTCATGTTTTCCGATTTTGATACATGTTATTGATAGGTGTTTCATGCTTTTATATATGTTTTTATATGACTGCATGTTTACGTTGTTTATACTGGGATTATATTCTCACCGGAGTTATCCGGCTGTTGTCTTGTTTGTATGTGTGCATGACAACAGGTGGGACAGGATAATGGTCACGAAGAGAATGAGAGATTCAAGATTAGCGTGGAGATTCGGACTTAGAGTAGAGTTATTTTCAGTACTTGATGTAGTGGCTGAACTCTAGTTGGAATAAACATATGTTGTACCTAATTTGTACTTTATGTTGAGGTTTATATCCGACTAAGTACTTTACGTTTCCACATTGTATTTTTAAAAAAATTTAGACTCAAATTAATTAAATGATCCTAGTAATGATTAAAAGATGGATTAGGTTCGGGTCCCAACAAAAATCTTGTTTGCTGATTAGTTTAGCTATTCTGCTGTCAGTTGAACTCAAAAATCCTGCAAACAACTAAACGAAAAAATATCACAGCAAAAAAAATAAATTTTACCAGAGGGTTTCATTTTAAAACACATTTTAAAAGAAATATCAGTTTTCAAATGTCCTTCTTAGAACATCTAGCTCTGATACCAATTGTTGTATTGGGAAAATCCTCTAAAAACATGATGAGCTGCAATAGCTCGTGATCTAAGAATGTTACACCGATGAATTAGATCGAGTTTGAAATTAAATCAAGTGGAAAATACTCGAAGTAATCCTTCGTTAAGAAAACTGATCGGTTAAAGCTTTTAATCTTGTGTAACAAATTAACTGAAGATAAGGGGGATCAATTCTCGCATGTATCAGTTCAGTTATGGTGAGAACTGAACTCATAGATACTCGAACTGATCAAGTCAGTTTAAAGCTAGGGGTAAACAGTTAGAGTGTTCAGATACTTCAACTGCTCCTACGTCACCCCTTCTACCACCTCGGGTAGGAATCACTAAAAGACTTTGATTTATACAACTACTTGTACAAAGCCACCTAGCTTAGAACTTACCCACTGCCTAACTGAACTCTTAGTCTACACTGAAGACATCACCTTCCAGCCAACACTTCTTTAACGTCTATGTGAGAAATACTACATACACAAGTTTTACGTCATTGTGCAAGACAAAATTTGATTGGTGTGTGTGTGTGCGTGTGAACTTATCTCTGAAAACTACTCGAAAGTATTCTCACACACTGAGGGAAATATTCTTCTAAAACTAAGCTGCTAACACGTTGAATTATTCCCTCTGGGCTGATTGCTTCTTCAAAGCTGATAAGCATTGTGTGTGCCCTCTCTGTATTTTATCTTTTCACTCGTAATGAAACGTCTGTCCTTTTTATTGCTTTAAAAGTACTAGAATTTTTTTTAATAAAATATTTTGCCATTTGAAATAAAACATCAACCACTAGCATTTGAAAATTCAAGTGAAATAGTCGCAAAGCATAAACGTCTACTGTTTGACCAAACCTAAAAAGAAATAATTTGAAAAGTAAAGCCCATACTAAACCTCTCAAAAAAATCTCTCAAAAGCATAAATAAATAATCTAAAAAAATCTTTAACTTAAATCATAAAGCATAATTCAAAAATTGTAGCGCTGGTCCTCGGGTTGTGTGCACCTTCAGTCCAGTAGTATCACCCATCAAGACCTCCCTCAGAACCACCTGCATCCATCACACCTAGTGAGTCTAAAGACTCAACACACTATAATCTTGATAACGAATAATAAGTATAAAATCACATGCAACAGTGAAAATACTTTTAAGTAAAAATAACTTTTCATGATATGCATAAATAAATCCTTAAAATTTTCCTCAACATGACATGAACATTTAACATGATCATAAACATTTTCCTTTATCTTTAGCTGAATTCAGATCGTTAATTGTGACTTTCCTGATCCATCTACATAAAACCACAGTACTGGGCGACGGGGACATCAACGACACTCTCACCGGTCAACTGAGCCTTGGCCTAACATGATCGAATAGAAATACGTTCGTCGGGGCTCCCTCTGGGGCCTTCTCCCATAAATGGCCTCCCTCTGGGGCCTTCTCCCCTCACGATATTCCCATTCTTCCTCAAATCTCATAACCTCATATTCGCAGTAATGGAAACACGATCGTCGGGCTCCCACTGGGACCATAACCCTCACGACGTCGCCATTATTAACGAACTAGTCACAATCACTTCACTTCCTTCAACATTTTTCATTCACATCACTTTATAAAAATTGTGAATAATATTTACATTTTCATTTTGAAACCAAGCATGCAACATGTATTTTAAATGTCTTCTTAAAATCGTAAAATCCCTTAGACATTTTAAAAATCATACTTAAATCATGGGAAATTCATAAACATCTAAAAATAATCATATTTTCATAAAAACAACATTTCGGGCATTGCCATGACCTTTAGTAATTTCTAGGTGTAAAAAGACCGTTTTACCCAGGGACTCGACATTTTACGTTATCGACTTTTTCTTGATTTCATGACTCTAACATGTCCCCAATAATTATTTAAGCTTACATGAATTTTTTCATAATTTTATTAGGCTTAATTGTTAGACTTTTTCAATTATCTTTTCTTAATTGTTTTAACGGTATTTTAATCACGAAAAATACCAAACTTTAATATAAAATTCTTAAATTCTAAATTTAGTCTTTTTATATATTATTTTAGCCCTTATGGACCCCGACTCGACCCCTGTGAGCCATTTTCCAATTTTTCTTCTTTTAAAAGCCCTATTTGACACCAAAACTTCGACCCCGAGCCATCTTTTGATTTTCAGGAGTTACTCCCGAGCCATGTCGAACCAAAACTTGTCCAACATGCCAAAGTACCCTACTGGACTCTAAGTTTGTCAAAATATCCGCCCAAAATCGAAAAACAAAGCAGCCCAAGTGACACTTAATCTGGCCGAGAGTTTTAAATTGTGTGGACTCTTGTTTGTTGTGTTAGGGACCCTAGCCAACGACCCTAGCCCCAAACCAGTGTGTTGCGCACAACCTTAGGACCCTGAAGTCTCTCCCTAACCCTGCCCAGCAAGTCTGGAACGAGCCCTCCCCTTTCCAGCTGCCGCGCACACCATGCGCAAGAACTGCTGTGCTTCTCGGGTTGAGTATCCTTGTCAAAAAGGACTCTTCCCAAACTGCCTGGCTCGAGTCCTAGCATGGCTAGGACTCTACCCCTGACTCAAACACATCCCTAGCAAAAGCCTTAGCCCAAGCCGAGACCAAGCTCACCCTCCCACATGAAACCCGATCATCCCAACCCAAGACAACCGCATGCAGTTTTCTGTGTTTCCTTGTTTCTTTGGTTTCTGCTGAACTTGTGTGTGTGTGTGTGTGTGACTTAGTTTTACTTGAAACTTTGCTTAACCTTATCATAGTATCATGGCAGCCCCGTTAGCATGCTTGAACAAGTGTTTTAAACAACAAAACTACAAGGACCCGTATGATAAACATGCAATAAATCGGTTTTCTGAAAAGTAATTCAAGTGCTTCATGCATCCAACAATTTAAATAAATAATATGACATGATGGATGAGAAAAGGAGATTAAAGTGTACCTTTGCGTTATATACGCACGAAAGTTCGTTGACGACGAAGAACGGGAGATGAATTTGGCTTGCTCTTGAGCTTGACCTTACGAATTTCTCCCCAAAAATTTGAGTGAAGTGTCGTGTGTGTGTAGAGAGTGAGTGGGAGAGTTTTCAGAAATTAATATAGGGCGGCCGATTGTTTGAGTAACAAGTGTAGGGTTTTGTGATCAATTAATACTTTATATACTAATTTATTTACTAAGTAGGCTTTAGGCCTATTAAGCCACAAAATTTAAGCCCATTAGTTTTAATTAGGATTTAATAAAATAATAACAAAGTTTTTCTTTAATTAAAAATGTGAATTTATTAGCCGGGTTGCCAAAATGCTCGTATTTTATTTGAAAAACCAACACCGATAAAATTTACGTCCCGGCGTATAAAATCACCTCAAAACCCATTATTTTCAAAAATACTTAAAAACATCGACCATATTTTAAATAATAAAAAAAATCATTTAATAATAAAAAAATCATTTTACATTTTTCAGCCCTCTGTCGCCGTTCCTCTATCTTCACTGAATATCCCTAAAAATATCATTTTATGCATGATGATAATAAAAATCTAATTTAGTAAATAAACAAGTATGTCACATAATTAATTAGCAACTAAAATCAATTAATTAATCAATTTTCAAAATTTCTAGATTCGCATGCAGTTGGATTACGTCGTGTTAATTTTGGACCTTACAATTCCTCCCCCCCTTAAATAGAATTTCGTCCTCGAAATTTAGAACTTACCAAATAGATCTGGATAGCGACTCTTCAAGTCTCTCTCGGTTTCCCAAGTAGCTTCCTCTTCCGAGTGATTCAGCCACTTGACCTTGACCATTGAAATGACTCTGTTCCGCAGTCGTCTTTCTTGCCTTGCTAAGATTTGGACTGGTCTTTCTTCGTATGCCATATTTGGAGTTAGATGAAGAGGCTCATAATTAAGCACATGTGACGGATTCGACATGTACTTCCGCAGCATTGAAATGTGGAACACATTGTGGACTCCTGAAAGCGCTGGTGGCAAAGCCACTTTATAAGCTAGTGTCTCAATCCTCTCCAAAATCTCGAACGGGCCAACAAATCTAGGGCTAATCTTGCCCTTCTTGCCAAAGCGCATAACACCCTTCATGGGTGCTATTTTTACAAACACATGATCGCCCACTGCAAACTCTAAGTCCCTTCGCCTTTTGTCTGCATAACTCTTCTGTCGGCTTTGTGCAGTCTTCATTCTATCACGAATTTTGACTACAAGCTCCGCTGTCTCTTCAATCACGTCTGGACCAATATCCCTTCTTTCCCCAACCTCGTCCCAATGAATATGATATCTACACTTCCTTCTATAGAGTGCCTCAAAAGGAGCCATCCCGATTGATGATTGGAAACTATTATTGTAGGTGAACTCCACTAGAGGTAATTTCGGTTCCCAATTGCCTTGGAAATCGACAACACATGCTCGCAGTAGATCCTCCAAAATCTAAATAACTCGTTCTGACTGACCATCGGTTTGAGGGTGGAATGCTGTACTGAACAATAACTTGGTCCCCATTGCTGCATGCAGACTCTTCCAAAAAGATGAAGTGAATCGCGGGTCTCTGTTAGAAACAATAGACACTGGTATCCCATGCAGACAAGCTATCTCCCGAATATACAAGTCAGCATACTGAACCATGGTGAATGTCGTCTTAATAGGTAGAAAATGCGCTGATTTCGTAAGACGATCAACTATCACCCAAATGGCATTTGATCTTTTAGCAGTCTTAGGCAATCCCACAACGAAGTCCATAGTGATATTCTCCCATTTCCACTCGGGGATAGGAAGTGGCTTCAATTTTCCTACTGGTCGCTGATGCTCTGCTTTGACTTGCTGACAAGTCAAACACTCGGATACATATCTCAAGATGTCTCTCTTCATGCCTGGCCACCAATACAACAACTGTAAATCCCTATACATCTTTGTACTGCCCGGATGAATGGAATATGGTGTGTCATGGGCTTCCTTCATAATGAGATGTCTCAAAGAATCGTCACTAGGAACCCATAGACGGTCTCGATAACGGACTAAACCATCAACCACTGAATATAAATTCCGGCCCTTGGCTCCATCTCTAGCTCTCCACTTTTGCAACTGCTCATCAGTGGACTGCCCCTCATGGATTTTATCACTCAATGTCGACTGGACTGATAATGTGGCAAGATTAGGGGCCTCGCCCCTGGCATATACTGTAAGCTCAAACCGCTGTATCTCAGACTACAACGGTCCTTGGAGCGATAACTGAGTGATAACTACTGCTTTTCTGCTCAACGCATCTGCCACTACATTAGCTTTCCCCGGATGGTAGCTAATGTCAAAATCATAGTCCTTTACCAATTGAGCCATCTGCGCTGTCTCATATTCAACTCCTTTTGGGTGAAAAATTGTTTCAAGCTTTTATGATCGGTGAATATTTTGCACTTCTCCCCATAAAGGTAGTGTCTCCAAATTTTTAGCGCAAAGACTACTACTGCAAGCTCAAGATCATGAGTAGGTAGTTCTTTTCATGGATTTTCAACTGTCTCGATGCATAGGCGATAACTCGGTCGTTTTGCATCAGAACTGAGCCCAACCAAGCTTAGAAGCGTCGGTATAAAGAACATACTCCCCTTGCCCTGATGGCATAGATAGCATAGGTGCTGATATCAAGGCTTGCTTCAACTTGTCAAAACTGTCTTGGCACTCAGGTCCCCAAATAAATTTTGCATTTTTCTTCGTCAAGGCAGTCATAGGTACCGCTATAGATGAGAACCCCTGAATAAACTTGCGATAATAACCAACTAGTCCCAAGAAACTACGAATCTCGATGACGCTTTTCGTTACTGGCCACTCTTTCACTGCTTCCACTTTACTTGGATCAACTTCCACTCCACTACTGGAAATGATGTGGCCTAAGAATGCCACTCTATCAAGCCAAAACTCGCACTTTCTGAATTTTGCATAAAGCTTTCTGTCTTGTAGAACTTGCAGTGCTGTCCTCAATGGCGACTATGCTCCTCCCTGCTGTTGGAATAGATCAATATGTCATCAATGAAGACAATAATAAACTGATCCAGATACGGCTGAAATACGCGATTCATGAGATCCATGAAGATCGCTGGCGCATTGGTCAACCCGGATGGCATGACCATAAACTCATAGTGCCCATATCTCGTGCGAAATGCCGTCTTGTGAACATCAGACTCCTTAACTTTCAATTGATGGTATCCCGATCGCAGATCAATCTTAGAGAATATCGATGCTCCTTGCAACTGATCAAATAAATCTTCAATTCTTGGAAGTGGATACTTATTTTTGATAGTAACCCGATTAAGATCACTATAATCGATGCAAAGACGCATGCTACCATCTTTCTTTTTCACAAATAATATCGGAGCGCCCCATGGAGAGTAACTAGGGCAAATGAAACCCTTGTCTAGCAGTTCTTGAATTTGATCTTTTAATTCTTTCATTTCAGCGGGTGCTAGACGATAAGGTGCTTTAGATATAGGAACAATGCCCGGCATAAGATCAATAGAGAATTCCACTTTGCGATCGGGTGGAATGCCAGAAACGTCCTCGGGAAAGACGCTAGGAAAATCTCTCACAACATCAACATCTTCTAACTTCTGACTGGTAGATGCATGCGTAGTAGTGACACATGCTAGAGAAGCTTGGCATCCCCGCTTAATAAGCTTCCTCGCACATAGACAAGAGATGACGTGCGGCATTTGCTTGTTTCTCGCCGCCTCAAAGACAAAGGATTGAACACCAGGTGGTTTAATAGATACTGATCGCTGACGAAAATCAATAGAAGCTCCATTTGCTGATAACCAGTCCATACCAAGTATATTATCAAATTCGGGCATAGGAAGTACAATAAGATCTGCCCGAACTACATCTCTGAATAAACGAAGCTCCAGATTTTTGACAATCTTAGACGTGAGCATTTGATCACCGGAAGGAATAGTAACCTTGAAACCCAAACCCATATCTTGAGGAGTAATATTCAGTCTTTTGATGAAGGTTTCTGATATGAAAGAATGTGTAGCTCCTGAATTTAGCAAAGCAAAGGTAGCTACACCTAGAATGATGATCCTCCCTGCGGTGAAAATGTCTTTAAATCTTTTCGTGTTGAATCTTAAGGATTTACTATCATTAATTCCAAAAATTATATGAAGGTTTCGTGTTGAACTTAAGCGTTTCTAGGAAAAATTGCACTTTAATCCTTCAACTTTTGAAATTTGCGAAATTGACCCCAAGATTTTCAAATTATTGCAATTATGTCCTTATATTATTCAAATTCCGATTTAGCCCTTCATGTTTCAAAAATTACATTTAGATCCTTGAGATTTCAGAAATTGCACTTAGGTCCCTTATTTTCGAATTATTGCACCTTAGACCTCAAAGTTTCGAAAATCGCACATTAACCCCCAAAAATTTGAAATCCCCCCTTAATTATGATTTTTCTTTAATTTTGGCCCTAATAATTTTTATTTGGGATCATTTCATCCTTCACATTAAAATAAGGCACAAAAATTCAAATCATTCTCCATAGTTTCTAAAATCATCACTTAAGCCCAACTAAGTAGAACATGCAACCTAATTTTTTCTAGGTTGAATCTTGATCCCAAATCCATACTAATAACCAATTTAACATTTCATGCAATAGTAAGCAATATAAAAATGTTAAATAACTAGGTTACCTGTGATGAGTGTAGTGTCTGCCTCTTCCTCGGCTTCCTCGGCATTCATAACATAAGCTCGGGCCGTAGTAGCTGCTTTCCTCTTTGGGCAGTCATTGGCTATGTGTCCCTCCTCCTTGCAGTATAAACATTTATAAGATCCCCATTCGCATTTGCCAAGATGCGTACGGTTGCACTGTTTGCAAGGTTGCCTCTCAGCAGGCTTTGGTGCTCCCTGATTCTGTGGCTTTGGTGGCACTGGCTTCTTGCCCTGACCTTGGAGCTTTTGAGGCCCTTGAGGTCTAGGAGGTCCCGTATATGGCTTCTTGTTAGGCTGATTATTGTTTTGATGTTGTTGCCTCTTACGCTGTAACTCAAAGTCAATGTCCCTGAAGGATTGCTTAGCCTGCTAAGCATAGGTAACTGCTGCAGCATAATCTCCAGGACGCATCATCATAACTTTATCCCGAATGGTAGGTCGTAGGCCATCCATGAAATGTCTTAGCTTTTCTTCTGCATCCCTGGCAATAAGGGGCACAAAATGGCAACCCCTATCAAACTTCTTCACAAATTCAGCAACAGTGACATCTCCCTGGCGGAGAGCCATAAATTCCCTCTTTATTCGGCTCCTAGCATCCGGAGTGAAATATTTCTCATAAAACTTCGTCTTTAACTGTGCCCGAGTGAGTGTGGCAAGGTCAACACCATGCTCGGCTCCTTCCCACCATGAAGAAGCGTCATCTCTAAACAGATAGGTGGTACATCTCACTCGGTCCGCATCTCCCATATCAAGATAGCAAAAATGTACCTCAAGTGAACGAATCCAACCCTCTGCAGCAAAATATCGGTAGTGCTAGAAAATTCCTTCGGCCCTAGCCTCCGGAACTGATAAAAAATGTCATGCTGTGGCCTAGTCTTCTGCTGCTGCTGTAACTGTTGTTGTAACTGTTGCTGTTGCAACTGCTGCTGCTGTAACTGTAGCTCGAAAAGACGAGCCATGTCCTCTAATGCACGAGTAGCAGGATCCCCAGGTGGGGGTGGTGGTGGTGGTGCATTTCCTTGACTGTTCCCTTGACGATTAACACTATTCTCGGCTTGATTCTCATGAACGGATGCACGTCTAGGAGGCATTATATCAGAATGTTTTCCAAATTCTAACGTAAGTAACATGCATTTAAATCTAAGTTCTCTAATCATGTGACAAATCCTAACTCAATTAGCAATTTAAGCATGTATAGCAAAAATACTCAAAAGCTAATAAACATGTAGCATAATCATGATATCCATAACGTCATGCAGGTAATAAAACACTGAATCACATAAAAGCTTGAAAACTTACAATGGAGGCTTGACGACTGATCATCCCGGCGCTGATGGTGGCACTACCCTTTATAGGACTTTTGCTCTGATACCAACTGAAACGTCTGCCCTTTTTATTGATTTAAAAGTACTAGAAATTTTTTTTTAATAAAATATTTTGCCATTTGAAATAAAACATCAACCACTAGCATTTGAAAATTCAAGTGAAATAGTCGCAAAGCATAAACCTCTACTGTTTGACCAAACCTAAAAAGCAATAATTTGAAAAGTAAAGCCCATACTAAACCTCTGAAAAAAATCTCTCAAAAGCATAAATAAATAATCTAAATAAATCTTTAACTTAAATCATAAAGCATAATACGGAAATTGTAGCGCTGGTCCTCGGGTTGTGTGCACCTTCAGTCCAGTAGTATCACCCATCAAGACCTCCCTCAGAACCACCTGCATCCATCACACCTAGTGAGTCTAAAGACTCAACGCACTATAATCTTGATAACGAATAATAAGTATAAAACCACATGAAACAGTGAAAATACTTTTAAGTAAAAATAACTTTTCATGATATGCATAAATAAATCCTTAAACTTTTCCTCAACATGACATGAACATTTAACATGATCATAAACATTTTCCTTTATCTTTAGTTGAATTCAGATCGTTAATTGTGACTTTCTTGACATGACATGACATGACGATGTATCCATCTACATAAAACCACAGTACTGGGCGGCGGGGACATCAGTGACACTCTCACCGGTCAACTAAGCCTTGGCCTAACATGATCAAATAGAAATACGATCGTCGGAGCTCCCTTTGGGGCCTTCTCTCATAAATGGGCTCCCTCTGGGGCTTTCTCCCCTCACGATATTCCCATTCTTCCTCAAACCTCATAAACTCATATTCGCAATAATGGAAACACGATCGTCGGGCTCCCACTGGGACTATAACCCTCACGACGTCGCCATTATTAACGAATTAGTCACAATCAATTCACTTCCTTCAACATTTTTCATTCACATCACTTTATAAAAATCGTGAATAATATTTACATTTTCATTTTGAAACCAAGCATGCAACATGTATTTTAAATGTCTTTTAGAAATCATAAAATCCCTTAGACATTTTAAAATCATACTTAAATCATGGGAAATTCATAAACATCTAAAAATAATCATATTTTCATAAAAATAACATTCCGGGCACTGCCATGACCTTTACTAATTTCTAGGTGTAAAAAGACCGTTTTACCACTGGACTCAACATTTTACGTTATCGACTTTTTCTTGATTTTATGACTCTAACATGTCCCCAATAATTATTTAAGCTTACATGAAATTTTTCATAATTTTATTAGGCTTAACTGTTAGACTTTTTCAATTATCTTTTCTTAATTGTTTTAACGGTGTTTTAATCCCGAAAAATACCAAACTTTAATATAAAATTCCAAAATTATAAATTTAGTGTTTTTATATTATTTTGGCCATTATGGACCCCGACTCGACCCCCGTGAGCCGTTTTCCAATTTTTCTTCTTTTAAAAGCCCTATTTGACACCTAAACTTCGACCCCAAGCCATCTTTTAATTTTCACGAGTTACTCCCGAGCCATGTCAAACCAAAACTTGCCCAACATGCCAAAGAACCCTACTGGACTCTAAGTTTGTCAAAATATCCGCCCAAAATCTAAAAACGAAGCAGCCCAAGTGACACCAAATCTGGCCGAGAGTTTTAAATTGTGTGGACTCTTGTTTGTTGTGTTAGGGACCCTAGCCAACGACCCTAGCCCCGAACCAGTGTGTTGTGCACAACCTTAGGACCCTGAGGTCTCGCCCTAACCCTGCCCAGCAAGTCTGGAACGAGCCCTCCCCTTTCCAGCAGCCGCGCACACCTTGCGCTAGAACTGCTGTGCTTCTCGGGTTGAGTATCCTTGTCAACAAGGACTCTTCTCGGTTTTCTGAAAAGTAATTCAAGTGCTTCATGCATCCAACAATTTAAATAAATAATATGACATGATGGATGAGAAAAGGAGATTAAGGTGTGCCTTTGCGTTATATACGCACGAATGTTCGTTGACGACGAAGAACGGGAGACGACTTTGGCTTGCTCTTGAGATTGAACCTTACGAATTGCTCCCCAACAATTTGAGTGAAGTGTCATGTGTGTGTAGAGAGTGAGTGGGAGAGTTTTCAGAAATTAATATAGGGCGACCGATTGTTTGAGTAACAAGTGTAGGGTTTCGTGATCAATTAATACTTTATATACTAATTTATTTAGTAAGTAGGCTTTAGGCCTATTAAGCCACAAAATTTAAGCCCATTAATTTTAATTAAGATTTAATAAAATAATAACAAAGTTTTTCTTTAATTAAAAATGTGAATTTATTAGCCGGGTTGCCAAAATGCTCGTATTTTAGTTGAAAAACCAACACCGATAAAATTTACGTCCCGGCGTATAAAATCACCTCAAAACCCATTATTTTCAAAAATACTTTAAAAATCGACCATATTTCAAATAATTAAAAAAATTATTTAAAATAAAAAAATCATTTTACAATTTTCAGCCCTCGGTCCCTGTTCCTCGATCGTCACTGAATATCCCTAAAAATATCATTTTATGCATGATGATAATAAAAATCTAATTTAGTAAATAAACAAGTATGTCACATAATTAATTAGCAACTAAAATCAATTAATTACTCAATTTTCAAAATTTCTAGATTCGCATGCAGTTGGATTACTTCGTGTTAATTTTGGACCTTACACGTAAACTCTCATCATCTTCTTCACTGAGCTTCGGCTTCTACTTATAGGCGTTTGCCTGAACGTAAAGGGAGACTCAGTGAAAGAATCCTTTGCAGTTTGAATTTCTTCCCCCAAATAGATATCTGGAACAATTGGCAATTGGCTTTAAGCGCTATTGCAACATCTCTTATTGTACCTTGATCGTACAATAGCTTTTGTTCCTTTGTACACAACTGGACTAAGCTTGTCATATCTGTAAATTGGTTCGCTCCTAACTGATGTTTTGAACTTGTCAGATGAATTGGTCTTGAACTGGTGAGGCGAAGTCAGTTGACTCGTCAGCTGAACTGATTTCATTGATTCAGTTGAATAGGTAAGTTGGGCTCTTCATCAGCTAGTCGGGCTTCTGAAAGTCTTCTGCTGAACCACCTATCAACTGGACAATCAATTGAACTAGTTCAGTTCGATCAATCAGTTGGCACTTTAAGCTTGCATCTCGATAGCTTCAGTTTAAGCTTGTTAAGTGATCAGTTCGAAGCCTTATCAATTTCAGTTTCTGTGCACTTAGGTAAACTCTTTAGAAACAAATAAACAAGTTTTGTTAACATCAAAATTAAGATTGCGAACATGAAATTTTCCAACAAGATTCCCATTTTAAATGGTTGGTAAAACCAAACAAGCCTTTAAATGGTACTAAGAAACTAATATTATAATATATTCATATATATTAAATCAAGGCATACACTTTAAATGCTTGGTAATATCAAACTAACATTTAAATGGCTCCATGAATTTAGTGTAACATATAGCAAAAATAAATCAAAACTCTCACTTATAAGTAGGGTAAAATAATACTTAAAGAAATAAATATAACATAATCAATAAATAATGATTAAATAATATAAAACAAAATTTATTACCTTTTAATAACCTTATTATCATACCAAGAGTTTCAACTTTACATCTCAACTTTTGGGAAGTTAGTTACTCATTATTCAAAGTGTAAAATATGAAATCAACATTCTAATTATATTTAAATAAAGAAATAAAAGAAAATCAAAGAGAGAAATATTATGAACTCAAAAGTTTGTTCATAGAATGAGGGATATCTCAATACAATACAATGCATCCCTATTTATACCCAAATTTGGGAAAAACCACAAATAAAATATTATTTTGTACACATAAAACTTCATTGATGTTCCAACAAATTATGTCATCATACACATCACTTTTGAAAATCTTCTCATCCGATTTTCTTTTCCACATAAAACAAAACATGTAGGTAATTGAGTTGTTTGAATTGTGGTATTATTTTGTCACCATTTGACCAAGTAATTTGAGAAATATGGTTAAAATGCTCCAGCATGGTAAAAATATCACTCCTTCGGTAACTTTATTTGTTTCTTAATTTGATCCTAATTTGTTGTGGATCGAAGTTGAGTTTAGAGGGGGGGATGAATAAACTCTACTCCTTTTTGCTTTCTAAGGAGGTACTAAAATCCTGTTAGAGATAGTAGTTTTTCTTGTTGCGTATACTTTCACCAGATTATAATTATAGGTGCGGAAACAATCTGATGAAATAGGTGAAAGACAGTAATAACAATAGACAGTAGTTGTTTATGGAAGTTCGAAGATGAAATCTTCTACGTCTCCCCTTCTCCTGTTTCCAGAAGGTATCACTTAAAGACTTTGGATATTACAGTACAATTCTTGTACACACCCACTTCAGAAGGACTTACACTTTTGCCTACTGAAACTCTTAGTTACTCGACACAGTGAAAACGTGATACACAAAGTTCTGAAAAAACTCTTTTCAGATTACAAACTCTTCTGATAAAGTATAAGTGTTGTAAATGATCGGGAAGAGTGTAAGAAACAGTAGCACAAGATGATCTTCAAAAGATCAGATATTTGCTATGAAGCGTGTGCTACTTTTCTTTGTGTTGAACTCAAATTTATCAAGGAATTTCGAGGTTGTTCTGTTGAGTGAAATTGCGTTGATCCTTGAAAGATATTTTGCGCACTGTCGTCTTTGTATATGGGTTTGTTCCATGTATATATAAGTGACTGAGTTCAAAGTCTATGATCAGAGGATGTCTTCAGACTTCTGATTGAATCAGCTTTATTACCTAAAAAGGTTCCTGCAGAAAAGCTATAAGACAATCAGTCCTGATTTATACTAAAATTGGTAAAGTGAATTAAATGACTCCGTATAGTATTTAATGCTGCAATTAATACTAGTACTTGCTAAACTTAACGGTAACATTTAAAATAGTCCCGTTAGGTAACATCTTCTTCTGATTCTGTTTTTCTATCCTTTCTACTGCTTTTGTTTTACTAGAGTAGTAGCTTCTGATTTTCTTATCGTCTACTGTTTTCTTAAAGAATGCTGCTGGTTTTTATTTTCATCGCCACAATTAATTCATGTCTATCAATTTCCCCTTTTGTGGTGATGCCAAAACCTAAACAGTAGGAAAGCGTTAAAAAACAGATAACAGTTAGCAAAAGGATAATATCAGTGAAATTAACAAAATAAATTGTCAATCATTAGTTCCAATGTCCCTGTATATGACTTCTTCATTTAGAGGATCCTGAAATCTTCTATCTGAAGGTTCCGCCTGGTCTTCTGATCTCCTTTGTTCTGCTTCAGATGGATCTCTTCCTCCTCTTTGTTGTTCTTCCCCCTTTTTGGCATCAGCGGAAATAATACGGGCCATAAAGTCATCCATTCTTCTAGACAAACTTTGAATGCCATTGGTCAACATTTCCAGATATGGAGCCTGATTAGAGATTCGATCATTAAGATTAGTGAGAGATTGAGTTTGAGAGTAAATCTTGGCATCCATTAATTCCATGGAGGTGGAGAATGAACGAATGAGATCATCATGCTCGGTGAGTCGATTAAGCATGTCAGGTTGAGCAAGCATGATATTACCATGATTTCTGGATATAGCTTGTCTGAAAACAATGGTTTCAGCATACATTCTATCCATAGATTCCGCCGTTTTATGTATTTCTTTGGACATTCGTTCTCGGAAGAACTGAGTACCACTGAATTCTGCTACACTTTCACGAGACATCCGCTTGACTAAATCAGAAAGATTATTGAGTTCCCTTTGTAGAGTGTCAATCTGAAACTCTAAATTGAATGGTTCTGATTCTGGTGATGGAGTTCGTTCAAGCAAGCGTTGCCTTGTTTCAGCAAGGCGAATATCCGTGTGAGTATGTACAAGATTAGTGACAATCAATGCAGTAGAGACTTGATTTTTGGTATGGGAAATGGTATCCACCAAATCAGTAGAAAGGCCAGGGTTAGCAGAGTTTTCATCTGGAACAGTAGTGACAGTTGGTTCGGCAGCAGTGTTCGTAGGAACAGTCTCTTCATCAGGAGCAACAAATGCAGAGACCAAGTTCTCTTCTGATGGAACAATTTCAGCAGGTATGACTGATTGGTCTGCAATCATAGGTTCAGATTGCTGATTCAAAAGAACTTTCATTTCTTCTGTCTTCTTGATCTTAAGAACAGTACGAGCTTTCTTTACGATGGGAGTTGGTGGTAAGGATGGTTGAATATGAGCAGCAGACTCTTCGGATACTGTTTTGTCAGAATCAGTAGAGATGATCACTATCTTCCTTTTAATCTTCTTTGAGTTGAACGTCAGAAAGAGTTTCTCCAATCTCCTTTTTCAAAGCAACAAATTCAGCCACAGTTGGCTTGGGCCTTAAAGCGAGTAGATTTTTAGCATCAATCATTGTTACAGAAGCAGCATTCTGTTTACTTGTAAGAGCGAAACCAACATCTTTTAACATTGTGCTGATCTGAACAGCAAATCCAGAGCTTTTCTTTGTAACCATTTCTTTCATAATTCGGAATAGAAAACGACTCCAATCCACTTTAGTTCCTGAAGTGATGGCAGCCATCACTTGGACTTTATCCTTTGTTAGTTTATCGAACGTGCCAGCTTTGACTAACAGAGCTTTCGCCACAATATCAGCAAGAACTTGATATTTCATTTTGAGGAACTTTTTGTAGCAAGAGGGAGATAGTTCTTCTCCAGAAGCTGAGAAAGTTCTGAGAGCAGTAGACATTTCTAGCTTAGAAATATCAGAGAGTTCAGAGATACCTGAAAGTGGGAGGAGGAAAGTTGCTCCCAACAGTTTGGCATCAATGGAGATGGATGCGTCTCCTTGAGAATGAATGATATTTCCTTCATGAACAGTTGCCTTAGCATAGAAGTACAGAAGGGCAGTTTTGTATATTACAGCGGGTGTTTCCAAGAATTGTCAAAGTCCTGATTTTTCAAGGGCTTGAAACATTTTAACAAGGTTCTCATCTTTGATATTGAAAACTGAAGCAAAATTGACTTGATAGGCATTAAGAGTATATGCTCCGGCCATTTCTTTAAGTAGGAGAGAGTCAGATAGATTTTGCAGTAGAGAGAAGATGTTTAAGAGAAAGCAGTAGCTGAGTAACAAAAGATTTGAGACGGTAATAGTGAAAAGTGAGAAAGTGATATTTTAAAATAAATGTACAGCCGTCAAGTAAACACAAGGACACACGTCAGTATGTTTACGGTTGAGTATTTGAAAAGACATGCAAAGTTTGTCAGACATGAATGATCTTAATATTTGAAAGAGGCGAGCTATCCAGACAGTTATTAAGAGTAATCAGAAGAAGATTTGTCGTTTTATGATAACGTCTGCTGGAAGTTTCAAAGTACTGAAATATTAGAGCACTTTGATAAAACCAGCAGACTCGTTGTTTTATCGAAAAGACAAATATTCTATCTGTTTTCTGAGGAAGATATAAAATTCTTAGTCTGACTAAGATACTGTTCCCCCTTGATAAATGCAACTAATAAATGTAGAGATATGAAATCTGAGGACAAGATGGATGAATCTTGGTATTCGTGTAACCAAAATTGCCGGCTCTTCAGCTTCCTGATACTCTATATAAAGGCCTGCAAATTTACAGACTAAGTCATTCAAACTTTTATTTTCTCAAATCAGTATAAATGATAGTTGCAAGTGACCTATCGGAGCCTTCTCCGGAATCAGAATCAGCAGAGGAATTCCAAAAGCAACTTTCAGTCACTCGTATACAGATGTTTGAAGACATCTTTTTCAATACATTAGTGCTGACAAGATTCAAGCTTGCTGGATAATTTTCGAAGAAGACCATCCTTATCCAAGATATAAGGATTAGGAAGAAAATCCTCAGTTTAGAATTCCTAACCAGTCCTTAGATAAGTTCCTGCTGAAGTACTTTGCAACATAAAAAGTACTTCAAGCTGCTGAAAACAATGAATGGAGTAGATAAACTTAATGTAATGAAATCTTGACATTTTTGTCCATCTACTGCTTTCATTGAATAAAAAAAAATGAGTAAGAAAGACTTAGTCTGGTGAATCAGTAAATGCTTCGGCCGACTTGAGACTCGTCAACTTCTTCATCATCAGATGCATCTGGTTGAGTGAAAGTACTCCATAGATGTTGAATTGTATGTTGTAACCTAGCTTTGAGTAAATGTGCAATGGAATACAAGTATTTATCTTAAATCGTTTTCTTTTGCAAATAACTCAATATTATCTGAATAAGGCATAATTTATAAGAGATAAATTGACATTCATATATGAAAGAATCAGAAGAGACTTTGACAGCTTCTACTGGAAGTTTTAAACCGAGTGCCTTATTTTAATGAAGAGATAAGTCTCCTTCTGCTTCTGATACAAAATCAAATATAATCATAATAAAGTTCCCCCTAAATCAATGTAATTATTAAATGTCACATATTGGTAAGTGAACCGTCGAAAGCTTGATACAGAACGTTTCACATTTCCCGCTGAATGTTATGATTACCTCTATCTCTAGTACCTGATTTATCATCTATAAATACCAGCATAGAGTTTAGCCATTAGTCACTTTTAAACAGAAATATGGCAAGAGAGAAAAGTCCTGACTTAACTGAGTAGTTTATGAAGGAGGTGGGAGCAGCTAGGAAGAAAGCGATTGAGGACAAGGTGTTCGAGAAGACACTGGCTACCTGGACTAAGATCCAGGAGCTTCAGTCCTCTTTTGAGGGAGGGCAGGTGTCTTCCTCCAAGGAGGTGACAAAAATGGCGAAGTATTATTGACGTCTCCATAGTGCTGACAGTGCGGACTTCTTCTCTGATGATGGCGTCTAACTCCTCATGCTCTTAAAAGAGCTGAGGACTCTGAAAAATATTGCTTTTCAGAGGAGTTTTTACGTACCTCTACCGGGGAGCTGACCACTTGGTTGGCAACTTGGAAAGCGTACGTTAAAAATGAAGTTAAAGTTGTATGCCCCCGCCTATATTATTAATGAAAATTTTATGTTATGTTTACTGATTGTCTCTCTCGCTTGTCTTTTATTTTTTGCAAAACAACTTTGAAGAGACATAAGAAGTCACAACACATTAATGAAGATAACAAATAATTAATTTAAGTCTGTTAATCCAAGTGAGTTTCGAAAATAAGAAAACTTATTTTCAGGCAGAGGTTTTGTAAAGATATCTGCTGTTTGTTGAACAGTAGAAACATATTCCAGACGAATGTCCTTCTTCTGCACATGATCTCTGATGAAATGATGTCTGATGTCTATGTGCTTCGTTCTGGAATGAAGTACTGGATTTTGTGTGATTGCAATGGCACTGGTATTGTCACAGAAAATAGGTGAATCGGAGGCTTGGATTCCATAGTCTTTTAGCAGCAATATAATGAGATTGTTTGGGGTTAGATTGAAATCTCGCACTAATACAAACAGAAAACATGATATCTGGTCTACTGACAGTCAGATATAACAATGAACCAATAAGACCACCATACTGAGTTATCTCTACTGGAATTCCACTTTCATCTTTATCAAGTTTAATAGATGAGCTCATTGGAGTAGAAGCAGCAGAGCATGCTTCCATACCAAACTTTTTCAGAAGCTCCTTGATGTTCTTGGCTTGATTTATAAAAATTCCAGCATCAAGTTGTTTGATCTGTAATCCTAAGAAGAATGTTAATTCTCTCATCATACTCATTTCGAATTGATCCTGCATCAACTTTCCAAACTTTGCACATAATTTGGGGTTGGTTGACCCGAAAATAATATCATCAACATAGATCTGTACTAAAAGTATATATTTATTCTTGACAAAAGTAAAAAGATTTTGTCTACTGTCCCAATTGTACAGTCATGATCGATAAGAAATTGGATAAAGTGTCATACCACGCTCTAGGTGCCTGTTTTAGACCATATAATGCTTTGTGTAATTTGAATACATGGTAAGGTGAGAAATGATCGATAAAACCTGGAGGTTGTTCGACGTAGACATCTTCTTGTAATAGACCATTTAGGAAGGCACTCTTCACATCCATTTGATAAACCTTAAAGTTCGTAAAAGCTGCAAAGGCAAAAAATATTCTGATAGCTTCGAGCCTTGCTACTGGTGCGTAGGTCTCATCATAGTCTATTCCTTCTTCTTGTCTAAAACCTTGAGCTACCAGTCTTGCTTTATTTCTAGTCACTGTGCCTTCTTCATTTAGTTTGTTTCTGAATACCCACCGAGTTCCAATGACAGCTTGGTGATATGGTCTAGGTACTAGAAACCAAACTTTGTTTCGTTTGAATTGATTCAGCTCTTCTTGCATAGCTTCAATCCAACTAGGATCCAGAAGAGCTTCTTCAATTTTATTTGGTTTGTCTTGAGAAATAAAAGCAGCATGCATGTATTCATTAATCATTTGCCTTCTGGTTTTCAGAGGCGCTGTTGGATTTCCAATAACCAACGATGGAGGATGAGATTTTCTCCAAATAAAAGGATTTAAAAGGATATCTTCCTGATTTCATATGTTAGGATTGTTGTCGACGGAACCAGTATTAGGTTCTTGAGTGTCTTATGCTGGTATTGGCAGATCTAATGTCTGTACTTCTGGTTCTACTATCGGAATGTCTGGTTCTGGATTTTGAACATCCTTGATGTTTGCTTCAACCTCATCTTCACTGTCCAGTTCCAAGTGGATCCTGTCTAACCTGTTACTTAAATCTGACGTGTTAGATATTTCAGGAGCACTGCTGTCTTCATCGAAGACAACATGAATCGACTCTTCAACATTAAGAGTTCTATTGTTGAAGATTCTAAAAGCTTTGCTTATGGCAGAGTAACCAAGGAATAGTCCAGCATCTGATTTTGAGTCAAATGCAGTTAAGTGATTTTTGCCATTATTTAGTACAAAACATTTGCAACCAAACACATAAAAATAAGATATGTTGGGCTTATTCCCTTTCCATATTTCATAAAGAGTTTGATTGTGCCTTTTGTTGACCATTTTTCTGTTTTGCGTGTAACAAGCAGTGTTAATTTCTTCTGCCCAGAAGCACTGAGAGATGTCTGCATCTGCTAGCATTGTTCTAGCTGCTTCTTTTAGAGTTCTGTTTCTCCTCTCAGCTACTCCGTTTTGTTGAGGGGTTCTGGCAGCTGAATATTCATGATGAATCCCCTGTTCATCCAAATATAACTCAAGATTTTTGTTAGTTAACTCAGTGCCCCGATCACTTCTGATTTTAATGATAGAAGAGGATTTTCCATTTTGAATCTTTTTCAGAAGCTTGATCAGGAGGCTACTGGTTTGATCTTTTCCTTCGAGAAATATTACCCAAGTGAATCTAGAAAAATGATCAATAAAAACAAGAGTATATTTCATTCGCCCTAGGCTCATGATAGGGATTGGACCAAATAAGTCCATATGCAGCAATTCCAAACATCTTGAAGTTGATTTGCTATCTTTGTTCTTGAAACTGTTTCCCAAGCTGACAGGTAGAACAAACATGATTCTTAACAAAATTAATGTCAGGCAAGCCATCAACTATATTCTGCTTTTTGAGATGATTGATTGACTTGAAATTCAGATGATTCAATTTCTTGTGCCAGAGCCAGTGTTTATTACTAAGAGAAGCAACTAAGCATGTAGGAGTATTGACATGATTTGAGTTCCAAGCTAAGAGACTCTGTAGGTGTTGTCTTCTCTCTTTCCAGTTAATATAGTAGATTCAGCAAAATATTTAACTATACACGATTGCTTCTGAAAATCTACAGAATAACCATTATAACATAGTTGACTAATGCTAATCAGATTGTAACAAAGGTTCTCAACCAGTAGCACATCATTAATGGTTATGTTGCCATGGATAATCTTACCCTTACCCACGGTTTTACCTTTTGAGTTGTCTCCAAAGGTTATCTTTGGTCCAGTGCAACTCATTGTCTCGGAAAGTAGGTTTTTCTGTCCAGTAATGTGTCTGGAACATCCACTGTCCAGATACCATGTAGAGTTACTGATTTTTGTTTTCTTCTCCTGTTCCTACAAACACAAATTTTAGTATCTGGTACCCAAATCTTTTTGGGTCCAAGCCTTATCAGTCCTTTGGGGACCCACATTTGTACAATTTTTGGTTACCTTGTACTTCGGATATCCAAAGATGTGCGTGCAACAGAAGGTCTGTTACTTCTAACAGTATGCATATTAAAATGTTGTTCTTCTCTTCTGTTTTTGTTGTCTAGTCTGTATCTCTTTTAAACAGGTCTAGAATTATAATGTTGGTAGTTTTTAACCTTCATAGAGATTTGTCCTCCTGAGTTGAATCCCTTACTGAATCCAGAGCTCTGGTGGACTCTTCCCTTGGGTTAAACATAACCAAGACCATAATGCTTTCTTTTGTTCATCTGATCTACATTGCTTTCAATTTGAACAGTAGGTACTTCTGGTTCATATACCAAGCTGGATCTTACAAAGCGAATGTACTTCTCTTTGTTCGTATCCAGTTTTGGCTTAGTACTAGTTTCAGAGATGCTTTCACTATTGCTGAATCCAAAACCACTTTTGTCTCCAGATTGCTTCTGCAATTCCTGCATCTTTTCAAGTGAAATTGAGGACTTATTCCAAGCATTTACCAGAGCAGATAACCTTTGACTTTCAGATTTTAGTGTCTGGTAATCTGTGTTTATCCTATCATTCTCAGTTTTCAACCTATTAATCTCAACTTTCAGATCAGTACAACTGTTTTCTTGTAGACAAGCAAACTTACTAATTTGATCTTTTAGGTTTTGATTTTCAATCTTCACTTCCTCGAATGATTAAGAAAGTCCTGAGTACTCATTAACCATCTCATGTAATGCATTAATCAGATCAGTTCGTGTGAATTCATTAGAATCAAAATCAAATACCTCTCCAGATGTTGAGGTTGAATCAGTATCTGCCATGAGACATTTGACTTCTTCTGCATCACTGTCACTGGAATGACTTTCTGAATCAGATGACTCAGATCTGGAGTCCGGCCATTTGGATTTGATTTCTTCAGCAATCACTGATTTTCGGTCTCTTCTGAACTTTTTGTCATTCCTCTTGTGATCCTTTTTCTTCTGGTCATCCTTCTTTGGTTTAGGATAATCAGCAATGAAGTGACCGATTTTTCCACAGTTAAAGCATCCCATATCACCAGATGGTGAATGTTTCTTGAAATTGCGATTGGGACCCTGATAAGCTCGATGGTTCTTTTTCATGAACCTGGAGAATTTCTTTACAAACAAGGACATAGTATCACTGCTGATCTGTTCAACAGTCTTCTCCAATGTGCTATCAATGATGACAGTAGGTAATGCTTGAGGAACAACTGCAGCAGTAGTAGAAGAAGCAGTAGCAGTAGTAGTAGCAGCAAGAGCCTTTGTAGGTAGACTTGAAGGCTCTCCTCCACTTCTTACATCCAATTCGAACTCGTAAGCTTTTAGATCTGCAAAACAAGTCGTGCAGTTCCAACTTGTTTAGGTCTTTGGACACTCTCATAGACATTGTTTTTACATCCCAATCTCAGGGTAAGGCTCTCATCACCTTGAGGGCTATTTCTCTGTTGCTATGCTCTTTACCCAGAGCTGTTAACTCATTTATCAAGCTACTCAATCTTTCATCGAACTCATTTAGAGTTTCACCAGCACTCATTTTGCTACAGACAGTTTGTTTTCTTTCGTTTGCTCATTTCCCTCACATATCTGGATGAGCTCTTCCCATATATCTTTTGCAGTAGAGCACATTTTAATCTTGCTAAAGGTGTTCTTGTCGAGAGTTTTATATAATATATCCTTTGCAACATTATCAAGGTTGGCCTTCTTCTTATCTTCGCTGGTCCATTCACTTCTTGATTTTTCAACCATCTGTGGTGCACCCTCAGTGACAGCAACAGCTGTGTTAGGCTTTAATATCTTTAATGGACCATCTGTGATGACATACCACATGTCATCATCTTGTGCTGCAAGATGAGCTTGCATTCTAATCTTCCAATCATCAAAGTCTTCCTTAGAGAACATAGGAATCTTGCTAAAGTGTGCCATCTGTTGTAGTTTTTCATGAACAAGAATAACCTGCTCTGATACCAATTGTTGTGGATCGAAGTTGAGTTTAGAGGGGGGTGAATAAACTCTACTCCTTTTTTCTTTCTAAGGAGGTACTAAAATCCTGTTATAGATAGTAGTTTATCTTGTTGCGTATACTTTCAACATATTACAATTATTGGTGCGGAAACAATCTGATGAAGTAGGTGAAAGACAGTAATAACAGTAGACAGTAGTTGTTTATGGAAGTTCGAAGATGAAATCTTCTACGTCTCCCTTTCTCCTGTTTCCAGAAGGTATCACTAAAAGATTTGGATATTACAGTACAACTCTTGTACACACCCACTTCAGAAGGACTTACACTTTTGCCTACTGAAACTCTTAGTTACTCGACACAGTGAAAACGTGATACACAAAGTTCTGAAAAAACTCTTTTCAGATTACAAACTCTTCTGATAAAGTATAAGTGTTGTAAATGATCGGGAAGAGTGTAAGAAACAGTAGCACAAGATGATCTTCAAAAGATCAGATATTTGCTATGAAGCGTGTGCTACTTTTCTTTGTGTTGAACTCAAATTTATCAAGGAATTTCGAGGTTGTTCTGTTGAGTGAAATTGCGTTGATCCTTGAAAGATATTTTGCGCACTGTCGTCTTTGTATATGGGTTTGTTCCATGTATATATAAGTGACTGAGTTCAAAGTCTATGATCAGAGGATGTCTTCAGACTTCTGATTGAATCAGCTTTATTACCTAAAAAGGTTCCTGCAGAAAAGCTATAAGACAATCAGTCCTGATTTATACTAAAATTGGTAAAGTGAATTAAATGACTCCGTATAGTATTTAATGCTGCAATTAATACTAGTACTTGCTAAACTTAACGGTAACATTTAAAATAGTCCCGTTAGGTAACATCTTCTTCTGATTCTGTTTTTCTATCCTTTCTACTGCTTTTGTTTTACTAGAGTAGTAGCTTCTGATTTTCTTATCGTCTACTGTTTTCTTAAAGAATGCTGCTGGTTTTTATTTTCATCGCCACAATTAATTCATGTCTATCAATTTCCCCTTTTGTGGTGATGCCAAAACCTAAACAGTAGGAAAGCGTTAAAGAACAGATAACAGTTAGCAAAAGGATAATATCAGTGAAATTAACAAAATAAATTGTCAATCATTAGTTCCAATGTCCCTGTATATGACTTCTTCATTTAGAGGATCCTGAAATCTTCTATCTGAAGGTTCCGCCTGGTCTTCTGATCTCCTTTGTTCTGCTTCAGATGGATCTCTTCCTCCTCTTTGTTGTTCTTCCCCCTTTTTGGCATCAGCGGAAATAATACGGGCCATAAAGTCATCCATTCTTCTAGACAAACTTTGAATGCCATTGGTCAACATTTCCAGATATGGAGCCTGATTAGAGATTCGATCATTAAGATTAGTGAGAGATTGAGTTTGAGAGTAAATCTTGGCATCCATTAATTCCATGGAGGTGGAGAATGAACGAATGAGATCATCATGCTCGGTGAGTCGATTAAGCATGTCAGGTTGAGCAAGCATGATATTACCATGATTTCTGGATATAGCTTGTCTGAAAACAATGGTTTTAGCATACATTCTATCCATAGATTCCGCCGTTTTATGTATTTCTTTGGACATTCGTTCTCGGAAGAACTGAGTACCACTGAATTCTGCTACACTTTCACGAGACATCCGCTTGACTAAATCAGAAAGATTATTGAGTTCCCTTTGTAGAGTGTCAATCTGAAACTCTAAATTGAATGGTTCTGATTCTGGTGATGGAGTTCGTTCAAGCAAGCGTTGCCTTGTTTCAGCAAGGCGAATATCCGTGTGAGTATGTACAAGATTAGTGACAATCAATGCAGTAGAGACTTGATTTTTGGTATGGGAAATGGTATCCACCAATTCAGTAGAAAGGCCAGGGTTAGCAGAGTTTTCATCTGGAACAGTAGTGACAGTTGGTTCGGCAGCAGTGTTCGTAGGAACAGTCTCTTCATCAGGAGCAACAAATGTAGAGACCAAGTTCTCTTCTGATGGAACAATTTCAGCAGGTATGACTGATTGGTCTGCAATCATAGGTTCAGATTGCTGATTCAAAAGAACTTTCATTTCTTCTGTCTTCTTGATCTTAAGAACAGTACGAGCTTTCTTTACGATGGGAGTTGGTGGTAAGGATGGTTGAATATGAGCAGCAGACTCTTCGGATACTGTTTTGTCAGAATCAGTAGAGATGATCACTATCTTCCTTTTAATCTTCTTTGAGTTGAACGTCAGAAAGAGTTTCTCCAATCTCCTTTTTCAAAGCAACAAATTCAGCCACAGTTGGCTTGGGCCTTAAAGCGAGTAGATTTTTAGCATCAATCATTGTTACAGAAGCAGCATTCTGTTTACTTGTAAGAGCGAAACCAACATCTTTTAACATTGTGCTGATCTGAACAGCAAATCCAGAGCTTTTCTTTGTAACCATTTCTTTCATAATTCGGAATAGAAAACGACTCCAATCCACTTTAGTTCCTGAAGTGATGGCAGCCATCACTTGGACTTTATCCTTTGTTAGTTTATCGAACGTGCCAGCTTTGACTAACAGAGCTTTCGCCACAATATCAGCAAGAACTTGATATTTCATTTTGAGGAACTTTTTGTAGCAAGAGGGAGATAGTTCTTCTCCAGAAGCTGAGAAAGTTCTGAGAGCAGTAGACATTTCTAGCTTAGAAATATCAGAGAGTTCAGAGATACCTGAAAGTGGGAGGAGGAAAGTTGCTCCCAACAGTTTGGCATCAATGGAGATGGATGCGTCTCCTTGAGAATGAATGATATTTCCTTCATGAACAGTTGCCTTAGCATAGAAGTACAGAAGGGCAGTTTTGTATATTACAGCGGGTGTTTCCAAGAATTGTCAAAGTCCTGATTTTTCAAGGGCTTGAAACATTTTAACAAGGTTCTCATCTTTGATATTGAAAACTGAAGCAAAATTGACTTGATAGGCATTAAGGGTATATGCTCCGGCCATTTCTTTAAGTAGGAGAGAGTCAGATAGATTTTGCAGTAGAGAGAAGATGTTTAAGAGAAAGCAGTAGCTGAGTAACAAAAGATTTGAGACGGTAATAGTGAAAAGTGAGAAAGTGATATTTTAAAATAAATGTACAGCCGTCAAGTAAACACAAGGACACATGTCAGTATGTTTACGGTTGAGTATTTGAAAAGACATGCAAAGTTTGTCAGACATGAATGATTTTAAAATTTGAAAGAGGCGAGCTGTCCAGACAGTTATTAAGAGTAATCAGAAGAATATTTGTCGTTTTATGATAACGTCTGCTGGAAGTTTCAAAGTACTGAAATATTAGAGCACTTTGATAAAATCAGCAGACTCGTTGTTTTATCGAAAAGACAAATATTCTATCTGTTTTCTGAGGAAGATATAAAATTCTTAGTCTGACTAAGATACTGTTCCCCCTTGATAAATGCAACTAATAAATGTAGAGATATGAAATCTGAGGACAAGATGGATGAATCTTGGTATTCGTGTAACCAAAATTGCCGGCTCTTCAGCTTCCTGATACTCTATATAAAGGCCTGCAAATTTACAGACTAAGTCATTCAAACTTTTATTTTCTCAAATCAGGATAAATGATAGTTGCAAGTGACCTATCGGAGCCTTCTCCGGAATCAGAATCAGCAGAGGAATTCCAAAAGTAACTTTCAGTCACTCGTATACAGATGTTTGAAGACATCTTTTTCAATACATTAGTGCTGACAAGATTCAAGCTTGCTGGATAATTTTCGAAGAAGACCATCCTTATCCAAGATATAAGGATTAGGAAGAAAATCCTCAGTTTAGAATTCCTAACCAGTCCTTAGATAAGTTCCTGCTGAAGTACTTTGCAACATAAAAAGTACTTCAAGCTGCTGAAAACAATGAATGGAGTAGATAAACTTAATGTAATGAAATCTTGACATTTTTGTCCATCTACTGCTTTCATTGAATAAAAAAAAATGATTAAGAAAGACTTAGTCTGGTGAATCAGTAAGTGCTTCGGCCGACTTGAGACTCGTCAACTTCTTCATCATCAGATGCATCAGGTTGAGTGGAAGTACTCCATAGATGTTGAATTGTATGTTGTAACCTAGCTTTGAGTAAATGTGCAATGGAATACCAGTATTTATCTTAAATCGTTTTCTTTTGCAAATAACTCAATATTATCTGAATAAGGCATAATTTATAAGAGATAAATTGACATTCATATATGAAAGAATCAGAAGAGACTTTGACAGCTTCTACTGGAAGTTTTAAACCGAGTGCCTTATTTTAATGAAGAGATAAGTCTCCTTCTGCTTCTGATACAAAATCAAATATAATCATAATAAAGTTCCCCCTAAATCAATGTAATTATTAAATGTCACATATTGGTAAGTGAACCGTCGAAAGCTTGATACAGAACGTTTCACATTTCCCGCTGAATGTTATGATTACCTCTATCTCTAGTACCTGATTTATCATCTATAAATACCAGCATAGAGGTTAGCCATTAGTCACTTTTAAACAGAAACATGGCAAGAGAGAAAAGTCCTGACTTAACTGAGGAGTTTATGAAGGAGGTGGGAGCAGCGAGGAAGAAAGCGATTGAGGACAAGGTGTTCGAGAAGTCACTGGCTACCTGGACTAAGATCCAGGAGCTTCAGTCCTCTTTTGAGGGAAGGCAGGAGTCTTCCTCCAAGGAGGTGACAAAAATGGCGAAGTATTATTGACGTCTCCATAGTGCTGACAGTGCGGACGTCTTCTCTGATGATGGCGTCTACCTCCTCATGCTCTTAAAAGAGCTGAGGACTCTGAAAAAGATTGCTTTTCAGAGGAGTTTTTACGTACCTCTACCGGGGAGCTGACCACTTGGTTGGCAACTTGGAAAGCGTACGTTAAAAATGAAGTTAAAGTTGTATGCCCCCGCCTATATTATTAATGAAAATTTTATGTTATGTTTACTGATTGTCTCTCTCGCTTGTCTTTTATTTTTTGCAAAACAACTTTGAAGAGACATAAGAAGTCACAACACATTAATGAAGATAACAAATAATTAATTTAAGTCTGTTAATCCAAGTGAGTTTCGAAAATAAGAAAACTTATTTTCAGGCAGAGGTTTTGTAAAGATATCTGCTGTTTGTTGAACAGTAGAAACATATTCCAGACGAATATCCTTCTTCTGCACATGATCTCTGATGAAATGATGTCTGATGTCTATGTGCTTCGTTCTGGAATGAAGTACTGGATTTTGTGTGATTGCAATGGCACTGGTATTGTCACAGAAAATAGGTGAATCGGAGGCTTGGATTCCATAGTCTTTTAGCAGCAATATAATGAGATTGTTTGGGGTTAGATTGAAATCTCGCACTAATACAAACAGAAAACATGATATCTGGTCTACTGACAGTCAGATATAACAATGAACCAATAAGACCACCATACTGAGTTATCTCTACTGGAATTCCACTTTCATCTTTATCAAGTTTAATAGATGAGCTCATTGGAGTAGAAGCAGCAGAGCATGCTTCCATACCAAACTTTTTCAGAAGCTCCTTGATGTTCTTGGCTTGATTTATAAAAATTCCAGCATCAAGTTGTTTGATCTGTAATCCTAAGAAGAATGTTAATTCTCTCATCATACTCATTTCGAATTGATCCTGCATCAACTTTCCAAACTTTGCACATAATTTGGGGTTGGTTGACCCGAAAATAATATCATCAACATAGATCTGTACTAAAAGTATATATTTATTCTTGACAAAAGTAAAAAGATTTTGTCTACTGTCCCAATTGTACAGTCATGATCGATAAGAAATTGGATAAAGTGTCATACCACGCTCTAGGTGCCTGTTTTAGACCATATAATGCTTTGTGTAATTTGAATACATGGTAAGGTGAGAAATGATCGATAAAACCTGGAGGTTGTTCGACGTAGACATCTTCTTGTAATAGACCATTTAGGAAGGCACTCTTCACATCCATTTGATAAACCTTAAAGTTCGTAAAAGCTGCAAAGGCAAAAAATATTCTGATAGCTTCGAGCCTTGCTACTGGTGCGTAGGTCTCATCATAGTCTATTCTTTCTTCTTGTCTAAAACCTTGAGCTACCAGTCTTGCTTTATTTCTAGTCACTGTGCCTTCTTCATTTAGTTTGTTTCTGAATACCCACCGAGTTCCAATGACAGCTTGGTGATATGGTCTAGGTACTAGAAACCAAACTTTGTTTCGTTTGAATTGATTCAGCTCTTCTTGCATAGCTTCAATCCAACTAGGATCCAGAAGAGCTTCTTCAATTTTATTTGGTTTGTCTTGAGAAATAAAAGCAGCATGCATGTATTCATTAATCATTTGCCTTCTGGTTCTCAGAGGCGCTGTTGGATTTCCAATAACCAACGATGGAGGATGAGATTTTCTCCAAATAAAATGATTTAAAAGGATATCTTCCTGATTTCATATGTTAGGATTGTTGTCGACGGAACCAGTATTAGGTTCTTAAGTGTCTTCTGCTGGTATTGGCAGATCTAATGTCTGTACTTCTGGTTCTACTATCGGAATGTCTGGTTCTGGATTTTGAACATCCTTGATGTTTGCTTCAACCTCATCTTCACTGTCCAGTTCCAAGTGGATCCTGTCTAACCTGTTACTTAATTCTGACGTGTTAGATATTTCAGGAGCACTGCTGTCTTCATCGAAGACAACATGAATCGACTCTTAAATATTAAGAGTTCTATTGTTGAAGATTCTAAAAGCTTTGCTTATGGCAGAGTAACCAAGGAATAGTCCAGCATCTGATTTTGAGTCAAATGCAGTTAAGTGATTTTTGCCGTTATTTAGTACAAAACATTTGCAACCAAACACATAAAAATAAGATATGTTGGGCTTATTCCCTTTCCATATTTCATAAAGAGTTTGATTGTGCCTTTTGTTGACCATTTTTCTGTTTTGCGTGTAACAAGCAGTGTTAATTTCTTCTGCCCAGAAGCACTGAGAGATGTCTGCATCTGCTAGCATTGTTCTAGCTGCTTCTTTTAGAGTTCTGTTTCTCCTCTCAGCTACTCCGTTTTGTTGAGGGGTTCTGGCAGCTGAATATTCATGATGAATCCCCTGTTCATCCAAATATAACTCAAGATTTTTGTTAGTTAACTCAGTACCCCGATCACTTCTGATTTTAATGATAGAAGAGGATTTTCCATTTTGAATCTTTTTCAGAAGCTTGATCAGGAGGCTACTGGTTTGATCTTTTTCTTCGAGAAATATTACCCAAGTGAATCTAGAAAAATGATCAATAAAAACAAGAGTATATTTCATTCGCCCTAGGCTCATGATAGGGATTGGACCAAATAAGTCCATATGCAGCAATTCCAAACATCTTGAAGTTGATTTGCTATCTTTGTTCTTGAAACTGTTTCCCAAGCTGACAGGCAGAACAAACATGATTCTTAACAAAATTAATGTCAGGCAAGCCATCAACTATATTCTGCTTTTTGAGATGATTGATTGACTTGAAATTCAGATGATTCAATTTCTTGTGCCAGAGCCAGTGTTTATTACTAAGAGAAGCAACTAAGCATGTAGGAGTATTGACATGATTTGAGTTCCAAGCTAAGAGACTCTGTAGGTGTTGTCTTCTCTCTTTCCAGTTAATATAGTAGATTCAGCAAAATATTTAACTATACACGATTGCTTCTGAAAATCTACAGAATAACCATTATAACATAGTTGACTAATGCTAATCAGATTGTAACAAAGGTTCTCAACCAGTAGCACATCATTAATGGTTATGTTGCCATGGATAATCTTACCCTTACCCACGGTTTTACCTTTTGAGTTGTCTCCAAAGGTTATCTTTGGTCCAGTGCAACTCATTGTCTCGGAAAGTAGGTTTTTCTGTCCAGTAATGTGTCTGGAACATCCACTGTCCAGATACCATGTAGAGTTACTGATTTTTGTTTTCTTCTCCTGTTCCTACAAACACAAATTTTAGTATCTGGTACCCAAATCTTTTTGGGTCCAAGCCTTATCAGTCCTTTGGGGACCCACATTTGTACAATTTTTGGTTACCTTGTACTTCGGATATCCAAAGATGTGCGTGCAACAGAAGGTCTGTTACTTCTAACAGTATGCATATTAAAATGTTGTTCTTCTCTTCTGTTTTTGTTGTCTAGTCTGTATCTCTTTTAAACAGGTCTAGAATTATAATGTTGGTAGTTTTTAACCTTCATAGAGATTTGTCCTCCTGAGTTGAATCCCTTACTGAATCCAGAGCTCTGGTGGACTCTTCCCTTGGGTTAAACATAACCAAGACCATAATGCTTTCTTTTGTTCATCTGATCTACATTGCTTTCAATTTGAACAGTAGGTACTTCTGGTTCATATACCAAGCTGGATCTTACAAAGCGAATGTACTTCTCTTTGTTCGTATCCAGTTTTGGCTTAGTACTAGTTTCAGAGATGCTTTCACTATTGCTGAATCCAAGACCACTTTTGTCTCCAGATTGCTTCTGCAATTCCTGCATCTTTTCAAGTGAAATTGAGGACTTATTCCAAGCATTTACCAGAGCAGATAACCTTTGACTTTCAGATTTTAGTGTCTGGTAATCTGTGTTTATCCTATCATTCTCAGTTTTCAACCTATTAATCTCAACTTTCAGATCAGTACAACTGTTTTCTTGTAGACAAGCAAACTTACTAATTTGATCTTTTAGATTTTGATTTTCAATCTTCACTTCCTCGAATGATTAAGAAAGTCCTGAGTACTCATTAACCATCTCATGTAATGCATTAATCAGATCAGTTCGTGTGAATTCATTAGAATCAAAATCAATTACCTCTCCAGATGTTGAGGTTGAATCAGTATCTGCCATGAGACATTTGACTTCTTCTGCATCACTGTCACTGGAATGACTTTCTGAATCAGATGACTCAGATCTGGAGTCCGCCCATTTGGATTTGATTTCTTCAGCAATCACTGATTTTCGATCTCTTCTGAACTTTTTGTCATTCCTCTTGTGATCCTTTTTCTTCTGGTCATCCTTCTTTGGTTTAGGATAATCAGCAATGAAGTGACCGATTTTTCCACAGTTAAAGCATCCCATATCACCAGATGGTGAATGTTTCTTGAAATTGCGATTGGGACCCTGATAAGCTCGATGGTTCTTTTTCATGAACCTGGAGAATTTCTTTACAAACAAGGACATAGTATCACTGCTGATCTGTTCAACAGTCTTCTCCAATGTGCTATCAATGATGACAGTAGGTAATGCTTGAGGAGCAACTGCAGCAGTAGTAGAAGAAGCAGTAGCAGTAGTAGTAGCAGCAAGAGCCTTTGTAGGTAGACTTGAAGGCTCTCCTCCACTTCTTACATCCAATTCGAACTCGTAAGCTTTTAGATCTGCAAAACAAGTCGTGCAGTTCCAACTTGTTTAGGTCTTTGGACACTCTCATAGAAATTGTTTTTACATCCCAATCTCAGGGTAAGGCTCTCATCACCTTGAGGGCTATTTCTCTGTTGCTATGCTCTTTACCCAGAGCTGTTAACTCATTTATCAAGCTACTCAATCTTTCATCGAACTCATTTAGAGTTTCACCAGCACTCATTTTGCTACAGACAGTTTGTTTTCTTTCGTTTGCTCATTTCCCTCACATATCTGGATGAGCTTTTCCCATATATCTTTTGCAGTAGAGCACATTTTAATCTTGCTAAAGGTGTTTTTGTCGAGAGTTTTATATAATATATCCTTTGCAACATTATCAAGGTTGGCCTTCTTCTTATCTTCGCTGGTCAATTCACTTCTTTATTTTTCAACCATCTGTGGTGCACCCTCAGTGACAGCAACAGCTGTGTTAGGCTTTAATATCTTTAATGGACCATCTGTGATGACATACCACATGTCATCATCTTGTGCTGCAAGATGAGCTTGCATTCTAATCTTCCAATCATCAAAGTCTTCCTTATAGAACATAGGAATCTTGCTAAAGTGTGCCATCTGTTGTAGTTTTTCACGAACAAGAATAACCTGCTCTGATACCAATTGTTGTGGATCGAAGTTGAGTTTAGAGGGGGGTGAATAAACTCTACTCCTTTTTGCTTTCTAAGGAGGTACTAAAATCCTGTTATAGATAGTAGTTTATCTTGTTGCGTATACTTTCAACAGATTACAATTATAGGTGCTGAAACAATCTGATGAAGTAGGTGAAAGACAGTAATAACAGTAGACAGTAGTTGTTTATGGAAGTTCGAAGATGAAATCTTCTACGTCTCCCTTTCTCCTGTTTCCAGAAGGTATCACTAAAAGACTTTGGATATTACAGTACAACTCTTGTACACACCCACTTCAGAAGGACTTACACTTTTGCCTACTGAAACTCTTAGTTACTCGACACAGTGAAAACGTGATACACAAAGTTCTGAAAAGACTCTTTTCAGATTATAAACTCTTCTGATAAAGTATAAGTGTTGTAAATGATCGTGAAGAGTGTAAGAAACAGTAGCACAAGATGATCTTCAAAAGATCAGATATTTGCTATGAAGCGTGTGCTACTTTTCTTTGTGTTGAACTCAAAGTTATCAAGGAATTTCGAGGTTGTTCTGTTGAGTGAAATAGCGTTGATCCTTGAAAGATATTTTGCGCATTGTCGTATTTGTATAAGGGTTTGTTCCATGTATATATAAGTGACTGAGTTCAACGTCTATGATCAGAGGATGTCTTCAGACTTCTGATTGTATAACGGCCCGAAAATTCGTGTTTGAATATTTGCGAAAAAATTAAAAAAAATTACTTTGTAAAGTAAGTAAAATGCCTCATTCATAAAATAGACCATTAAATAAAGTTTAAATGTTAAAAATAGCATTGGAAGAAATTATTTCTTGCAAAAGAACAATTTAAGAATAATCCAACAACGGATAAACTATTTGAGCATAAAAATGGTAAATGCTAAAATGAGGTCCTCGGGTTCCACTACTGCCGACCCAAGCTAGCTCACTGGTCCCCGCCCTCGGCCCCGGCATCATCAGTACCTACAACAATCAAGTCTAGTGAGTCTAAAGACTCAACATTCATATATCGTAAATAACGAGTAAATATAGTAAAAATTTCATGGGAGTAAAAATACATGTCATGAGGCATAATGTGAAAATAACTTGTCATGAGCAATTATAATACGTGCATAACTGAACTGAAAATCATAGTGAAAATGTTTGCTCCTTGTAGCCCTGTAATAAAATAGCATGTCATAAATTTTCTGTCGAGATTATGGTCTACGCAAGTGGCCCCTGCACTGAAACTGACCGGTAACTGGCGACCGGATAATAAAATTCTCCCATGACCGGTAACTGACGACCGGGTAAAATAATAAACGTCTGATCAGAGTATGCCAAAGTATACTGGGTGGTACAAACTGAAACTGACCGCTAACTGACGACCGGACCAGTAACTGGCGACCAGATTTAGCCATAATCCCATGATAGTGAAATGGCCACAAGCAATATCGAATAATCTCAAAAATCAACATTTTATATTTTAATGCACGTAATATATTTAAATGACACAAATAAATATCTTGTAATAATTTATTGCTTGGATTGGATAGCTCCCAGGCTCACTGCAACCTAAATATGCCATGAAAAATAGGCAATAGATTTACATGACCAAATTATGCAATTAAATCCAAAAACTGAGACAAGTGTGCCTAATGACTTCGTATTTAATCATGACTACGAACCAACCCGAACCAACACCGAAACGTCATATATTCATGATTAAAATACGTTTAAACTGATGAAGTAATACCCCTAAAATGGTGAGTGTCGAAATCTAGGTGAATGGAGGCCAAAACATGAAACGCTCTTTCGAGAGTCAATTTGGCACTTCGCATGGTAAATTCTCGTACGACCTCGAAAATGAACCGGATTACGACGGTCGAAAACATGACCTTCCTAACTCAATGAGGCACTTTCCAGTCCAAGGCCATAGGATAAAAGCCAACTGAGAACTCGAACGACGCCCGAGAACAACAGCACGCTTGCTGTCAAAATTACAGCAGCTGCACATTTTCTTTTCTTGTGTCGTTTTCGAGACTACCGGCCATTGGGGCTTGAACCACCGACCAGAGACTCTTACAAACATCCCAAGGAATGGTTTGAACCATGGCTAAGGGCCCTAGGCCAGCCACAATCCAAACCACACCAGAAACAAGACCACACTCCTAGCCGAGAAAGTAATCTGCGCGCTTGGGGAGTTTTGCTTCGTTTGCTGTCATGGACCTTTCCAGTGGCCATTTGGTTGACCATGGCACGATCTAGACATCTTGGGGTATGGTATGAACCGTGGCTAAGGGCCAAAGGCAAACCAAGATCCGCACCAATCCACCAAAATTTGAAACACACATGATGTACAAATGAAGAGCCGAAATGGGGAAGGGGCTGTTCTTGAGTTATTTTGTTAAAACCGATTCGCCATGGACCAAGCCAACAAAAGGGCAACTTAGTCACGTCTTAGACATGCTAGGGAAGTGATCGAACCATGGCTATATGCCTTGTGGCAGTCCAGATCAGATCCATCCCCTTGACAGCAAAACAACATTTTTTTTCGAAAACTCATATGGACCAAAGGGGAAGTTGTTGTCATTTTCTCGACTTCCAGCGTGTAGGGGTTAAATGAATGGATCAACATGGTCCTAATGCATCCTATTACATGTCTAGATGTCGCCTTGGGAGCCTGGAATCGAACCAATACCTGAAACCAACAAAACAATGCAACCCGTGAAGCTGTCATAAAAACCGAAATCTGCATGA